>NC_051178.1:204374777-204674777 GCF_013339695.2 Rhipicephalus sanguineus | reverse complement strand
ATGGGAGCGAACGGAAAGCAACTGGTTATGTACGGTGAACATGATAGTTAAGCCATGGTGGCAGAACAGACCCGACAGCTTCGCTTATCCCTTATAACAGCAATGTATTGGACCTGCATTTCTTTCAGGTTCACGCGTGACGTTTGGCTGCTCTGAAGCGGACTTCGCCGGTGTATGATTGGTAGCCGAATCTCAGGTCTAAGAAAAATAATTTTTTTTTCACGCTACTGTAATGAAATTTCGTACTGCCGCATTATTCAAACATTCTTCCGGCAATTCCAGCGCAAAGAAGAAGCACTTGGCGACTAAACTTTGTATAAAAGGTCGAATTTAGATTAAACGAAATTTCCATCTAACAAATTGAATTGTCGATTTTACCGACTTCGTTGTATCGAGGTTGAACACTACTCGCAACTTGCATCGGTCTCAAGTACTCTCTTGTTTCTAGTATTAAAAAAAGCCAACTAAATAACAAATTTAAAAAACATTCTCCGTACTACTGCGGCGTTCTAAAGAGAAGCGGTATACAATTCTGTTGCAAGGTTGCGCGACCCAAATGCAGATTGGTCCAAGTGGCTGGTAATGGAGGTGGGGAGGTTGGAGCGAACGAACGAGAGCAAAGTTGGCGATGCTGCAGCTTGGCAACTCATAATAGTTAATCCAGAATTCGAATCCAAATCAATTACCAACGAGCGTTCGATTGGAAAGTTTCAATACTCGCACGACATGGTAATAGTGCCTTGTATATACGACAATGGAGCGCTCAAAACACTTCTATGTGGAACTGTGAACAGTAGCGCAAAAAATTCACACAGACGACGACAGAGCAGGACGGGACACAGCGCCAAACTAACAACTCAGTGTTTATTGCAGGTGATTGCATATATATGCACATGACACCGCGCGAAAGGAAAAGGAAAAGGGGCGAGGGGGGAGAAGGAACACACAAGGCAATCAACCAAGCATATCACACAAGCGGCTGACGCGACAAAAATAGCATTTCCCTTTGTGATAGACGGATTGAAGGGCAACTTACCGCGTCTCTATGTTTTATTTCTGCCGCTTCAATAATTTCCCGCGTTATTTGATCCGAATTTCTAGCTAATGAATGCGCTCTGTTGAATAGTGGCTTGCAACCACAACGCGCACAATGCGCAGCTAGGTGGCCCGACAAGGCGAGATTTCCCACATTGTACCTATGTTCCCGCAGACGATCATTCATGCATCTGCCTGTCTGGCCCACATATTCTTTGCCGCACCGTGAGCGGTATGGAATATACTACTCCCACTACACAGGAGACAAACGGTTCGCGGTGCTTCTTGTTGCATCCGCGTGGCTTGCGCACACCCGCGTTCACTCTAGCGCACAAGCTCGACAGCTTCAAAGGAGCAGAGAGTGCAACGTCAACACCTAAACGCTTCGCAATTTTCATCAGATTGTGACTAATATTGTGAATGTAGGGCAAGACAACAACCTTCTTTCTTTCATGCGTCACATGCTCAACGGTATTACAGTCAACTTCCTTGGCTTTTTTCAGCATGCTACCTGCTACAGCGGCCAACACATGCAACGGGTAACCCGCGTCTGACAACCGTGTAACTTGGTCACTAAAACCTTTGTGAATGAAGTGCGGGCACGACTTCAGAAGGGCATTATTGAAACACAATTTTATGATGCCCCGCTTGACTAGCTTCGAATGAGCAGATGAATATGGAAGGATGGGTTTTTTGCCTCTCCACTCGTAACACCAACATGCCTGATTATTAACAAAGCTGAGGGTGAGATCTAAAAACCTGATAGAGCAGTTAACTTGTGCTTCAAATGTTAAAACAAGAGGCCTGAGGCATTCATTAAAAACAGAGCGAACAGCACATGTCACGTCGGCAGGCAATCCAGAGTCAGAGTCTAATAAAACCAGGTAGTCGTCTACATAGCGGAATATCCTTACTACGCCTAGTCCTACCATCCGAGAGCGCACTAACCGGTCCTTATGGGCCAGAAACAAATCACTTAAATAGGGCGCAATACAAGAGCCTATTGATACGCCAGTTCTTTGAATAAAGTTTTAGTCAGCCCAAGAGGCGAACGTTGAAGAAAGATAAAACCTAAGAAGTTCTAAGAATTTGTCAGAAGCAAGACCTGCTTCGTTTTGGAACTTTACGACACCATGAGAATCAATGGCGGTTTCCACGCACTGGAGGAGTTCGTCTTGCGGAATCGAATAGTACAGATCCTTTATGTCTAACGAAAATGCTGTGAGTTGTTAGTTTGGCGCTGTGTCCTGTCCTGCTCTGTCGTCGTCTGTGTGAATTTTTCGCGCTACTGTTCACAGTTATGCAATACCAACTAGCCCACCAGTCTGTCCTTTTAATTTTCTATGTGGCCGGTGAACGTTAAGACGACACGTCCGCCTCGGTGGTACAGTGGTTACCTTGCTCGGCTGCTGACACGAAAGTCGCGGGTTCGATCCAGGCCACGGCGGTTGGATTTCGATGGAGGCGAAATGCTAGAGACCCGTGTGCTGTGCGATGTCAGTGCATGTTAAAGAACACCAGATGGTCGAAATTTCCGGAGGCTTCCACTAGGGTGCGCTTCATAATCATATCGTCGTTTCGGAAGGTAAAACCCTATTCTCGGTTACAACCTAAGAGAAAATGTAAACTCCGCCCACAGAACCGCGGCGCGCCTGCAGCCTTTCACTTGCGAGAGGCAGTCGTAGTAGCTGGTTTCCGCTCGAACAGTAAGCACTTTTTCTCGGCTAATGTAAACAATACTCATATATGAGCTAAAGTTTCGTCGTTATTACCTAAAGCATTATGTTTGGCTGAGCAGCGATATCAGAATCCCTGAAGAAATTTACCGCGATGTTCAAGTATCCGACCTAAACGAAGCGACAACAAGCGTGTGTCTGTATGGGAAAGTCAACTATCTGAAACAACGTAGAACCGCTTGACGTAACGAAAATGACTATGAGAAATTAGTTTATAAGCGTCTCTAGCGCTTGCGTGTACCAGTTCAATAAACTTTCCTTTGTGGATGGAGCATTTATGCAAATTTCCTGCTGGAGGGACAGTGATGGACGTGGGTGGAGCTGACATGATTTCTTAGGTTGTTACCGAGTCTTATTAGGTTGTAACCGAGTTTTATTATTACTGACCGCTTTGATGAACGGCGTTGGTCGGTTGCTTTTGGCGCGACGTCGTTTTGCCTTGCCTTCCAATGCCGATGCCGTGACCTTCGCGCCTTGTATCGGGCCGTCGGTGGCCACGGCGGCTCGGCTGTCGTGGACCGCCGGTGGGCTGGCATCTTCTCCTTCAAGCTCGCTCTGCGAGGGCCAGTTGCTGATCGCCCCCGTGATGATCACGAGCATGACGCAGGCACAGAACAGAGCGCTACCGAACATAATCCTTGGCAGAAGGCTTAAAGACTGTTCATGGAGCGACTGTGCGTTGGACGCATGGACGCGGATGACGGGGGACATTCTGGGCACAACACGACCGTTGCTCGCTCCTGGCATTCCTTGATTGACGGCCATCGTGCCTGCCATAGTGTCCGCGACAAATACGCTCGTGCACACATACGAATCATGATGACCATGGGAATGATCGTAATGTCAGTAGCGCCCATACCCACTCGGAGAGATTGACCTACATTTCGGCGGAATCCAGAAATTTGTCACATTAGATATTTATGTAGTTATCTTTTTTTAGGGCGGATATCCTTCATATAGAAATGTCATTTTAAAGTCATCCGCAAGAACACTCGAATCAGAACGAGCAATCGTTTGCTTTTCGCGGTCAGAGGATGGCGGTAGCAGGCTGCTGTGTATCGTGCGGATGGTTCACACAATGTAGTCTAAAGAAACGGCACTTCAACGCCCTTCTTTTTTGTTATCACTAATAATAACAATTGTTGGGTCTTTACGTTACAAAACCACTTTATGATTATGAGGGACACCGTAGCTGAGGGCTCCGGAAATTTTGACCATCTTGTGTTCTTTAACATGCACCTAAATCTAAGTACACGGGCCCCCAGCATATCGCCTCCATCGTATTGCTGCGGTCTTTTCATTATCACTTGGCAACGAAACAGATGCTCTCATGTTTTACGCATGCGCATTCTTTGTGTTGGTTTCTTGCCGTAGATGTGAAGGGCACTCTTTGAACACGTAGGTCTAACTGCGCGAATTATAAAAAGAAGGCGCGTTTCGTTAATCAAAGGCCCATTTGATTGTTGTTTCATGCACTGATAGAAGTTCTATTTCTGTGTCGCAATCAGCCCGCAAATGCAGCTTGTACTATATTTCGCGCCATGGTCGTTTGGCGCTAACGTCATCTCTCTCTCTCTCTGTTTTTGATTTTAAAATTTATACTTAGTGTCGGTGGACTCCTTCAAGGGAGCGTATCCTACACACATCGTTTTATATGTTGTACGCGCATTTTTGAGATCACTAAAAACGTGTTACGACAATATAAAATGCAAATATTAAAGGCTGCTATCGCGTTATAAAAACCACTGACGCATCTCACTTATCGAAAATCGATACCCCGTGGCAAGGGCCCTGTAGCATGCGCACTGTGACGATTGACAAAAGATTTACGCTCGAAGCAGAGAACGCGAGCTTTCTATTTCTTATGTGATAAGAAACAGCAAATTGTACGGCGGCGCAAAGAATCCTTTGTCTCGATTTCTAATGTACTTTCACTAAACTTTTTTCTGGAAACTAGAGCGGATGCATTTATGTGATTTTTCTCGGACAGTTTTCTTTGAAATATCTTAAATGTCCTTGAGAGCGTCCATGGACAGTCCTCTTTCTTTTTCACGTATATCCACCAATATGTGCAAATATTGTCCCCAATATAGCACATTTCTGAAATACTTATCAGCTTCGACAGAAACTCGATATCATTAGGTAAAAGGAGCTATATTTGGCGTTCTTCACGGATGTTTTTTTCCTGCGCGAGTTGCAGGTGGGAATGGGGTAATGCCACTGCGCACGGGAATGTTCTGCGCCACCCCTCGCTTGAAGGGAACAGGGCGACGATGTCGTTTGTGGTTGTACAATAATGCACACAGATATAGGAGGCTTGGCTACGTTAAAGCCGGCTGCGTCTATATACAGCTGAGAAGATTTAACTATTCATTTCTTCGCGATTACGCACACACGTGCGTAATCGCGACCCACCCGAAGTGACCCACCCTTTCCTTCTTTCTTTTTTGGCTGCACTTACCGTGACGAGTCTCTCAGTGGCAACCTTAACGAGAGGACCAAGATTACATCGCCTAGTCGATGGAGGTCTCAGACATGCGTACGGCCGTTCCGTACGTTGATTCAAATATATATAATGTCTTTTTTTTATTGCATGTCTCCCTTCCCTATTGGGCTGCAAAGCCCTGCTCCCAATTGGCTGCAGGAAGTAGCATGAGTTTTCTTTTCTCACTAATAACCACCTCCTCCCCTCTCTCTTCTCTCCCTCACGCGCCATTCAAGAGCTCACATTTCAGATTCCACTGCCTGCGGCGCCGTGTCACATGTTTAGGTGGCACATAACAGTGGGATTGTCCTGCATTTATAAGCCAACCGACCTTCGTGATCGGTCCATAAAGGAGGCTACAAACACACGGATAAGTGGAGAAAGCCTACCAGGGAACACATGGTTTTTAATATCGACAATTCCAGGCTCATTCAGTTGTTTTCGGCGGACCAACTCTCCTTATGTTTGCAGCACTCCTCATTCGACAGCGCTCATAAACATACGAGGCTATTTTTGGTGCCGAGTGACAAAGTTGTAAGCTTTCGTCACTTTCTCAGTCGCTGTTCCTTGCGTTGCTTCCATCCTCGAAACTGTCGTAGTCACGCATAAGGAGCCTCGTGAACGATGGAGGACCAGAGTGCGTCCAACACGTACATCCGCGCACCAATTCCGCGCAGTATGACGGGACGCACGCGGTGCTTGCATAAGCCCCACTCGCACGCCATTTGTAATCATAGTATACACAACCTACATCCCAGTGCACTAGTTTTAGGTCCATTATGGCCGGCCAGTGGCTAGAAAATTTAAAACACCGTAATATGTATCTAACAACTCGTTTATTTGATGAGCTCAGTGAATGCGACTTACCGAGCAGTCGGGTGTTTAATGGAAACGCAAACAGCTGACGCTTGGACATGGTGCGGTAAGTTTCGCGAGACGGCTGTTTCTAACTGGAGGCCACATTTTGACGCTGTAATGGGCAGTCGCAAATTCGCGCACGTGCCCGTGCCTGCTTTCAGGTTCTACCTACGCTATGCGAACTTGAGAGCAGCCTCCAGTGCCCGTGCTTCTCGTACCGTTAGTAGCGCGGATCTCCCATGCTGGCATTCTTGCGACCAAATGGGTACCGCATTTTCGTTCAGTGATGGCATAAGGGAGTTACTTCGAGTAGAGCGCAGTCTGAAGGAGTGAAAATGTCGTTTTAACTTCTAAAGATCGGTGCGCTAGTGTGGTGAACCCTACATTGAGTGCGTAGCAGAAAAGCCCTCAGAGACAGAACACCGTCAAGACATCGTTATACAGATGCCAATAGGCTTGTCAAGCACGTGTGAGCCGCGAGATCTGAACCGTGTTGGCGACGTCAAGCAATAACTGCTTTCGGAAAACTGCTTAGGCGTGTAGATGTGCAGCTGCATTCACGAGATGTTTTGTTAGTGCGTCGCCCTTTATACTGCCTGGTGCTTTTATAGTTACTGTAAGGGCGAGTTATAGACAAGGTTCGTGAACTCCGAACAAGTGCGGTAGTGATTCTGATATTTGTAGTTTGATAGTAGTAAATATGAAGCCGACAGTTTCGTGGATGGAAGCAACGCAAGGAACAGCGACTGAGAAAGTGACGAAAGTTTACAAATTTGTCAGTCGGCACCAAAAACAGCTATAAGATTACGGACGCATTTTGCAGCGCTGCATCCGTTAGGTTATAGCATATAAAGTCCACAAATTTCGTATACCAATTAATCGCGTCACAGCTGGCAAAATGGTGACGGCACCGAAGCGCGCAACGTAAAGTGGTTCATTTTATGCTACTGTTACACCACTGAAACAGGCAGACAAGTGACACCAAAAACTGCGAAACTAGCCATCGAAGGTACGAGCGCTAACCAGTATGTTCATATGTTTATAAGTAAACGGGAAGTTCCGCTTTTAAGCTTTTCAGGAGACGGCAAGGTGCTTCGTGAAATTGTTACGCTTATGAGGGTTTTATTTTACAACTCGCAAAGTAATCGATTATATTAGAGACACATATAATGCATCAATTTTGACCTGTATGGACAGGTAACTGGGTGCAGTTTTTTCAATTACGATATCACATTTTATTACTGAAGTATAGATTATATAGCAACTGTAAGTTCATTTTTTCTTTATATTTTATATTGCAATGCTTAAATACGTTTAAATAAGCAACCGATACACTAAACAAACATTTACTTCTTAGAATTGTCGGATGTTATTTATTCATTACAACGAATCAGATAAAAATTAGGGGTGCCATTGCAGAGAAAACAACTTCTCATTCCCTGTGCAGTTAGGGTCCTCCGAGCTAAAGCTTATTCTTCTGCATGGTACCCTCCTCATAAAGGAAGAAACTAAGGAGCTTTAACCGTTCAACTGATAACTTAAAAAAAAGGAAATCGTTTTCAGAAATCGGTTTATAGATTCTATTGAAATTGCCGTCAGGCCTCTAAGAGCACAGCTACGTTCGTTTAGCACTAAAGCATCAGACACATGTGAGTGCTGTACTCCGCGGAAGTCTGCGCAGCCATGCATAGCCACCAGCCGTATAAATTAAATTGTGAATTTTCGTTCGTACTGTTTCTCAGCTTCTATATTCCTGTTCCACGCTCAGTACACTATATCTGCGAAGTGGGAACTAGTGTCTGTCGAGATTCAATACCCAATCTCCAGGCCATTCTCATATTGCAGAACTGTTTGCACTATGCGCCCATTCCGACTGCCCACTCATGTCGGCCTCTACGCGAGCGTCACTAACGCGATTGACACTCATTATTTGTTTTATTAGATCGCAGGGCGCTCTGGGAGTACGCTTGTCCATTAATTCGTTCGATCGCGTGTGGATGTTTCCATGCTACTAGTTTGATGCGTGTAAAGCTTTTCATACTGACACGTAAGGAAATAAGGAAATATACAGTGTCGAAACAGCGCTAAAAACGACGAACAAGCGCTCCACACACTCAACTCGCCCAACAGTCCACTCCTAGGAACAGCACTTCGGGTGGTCAAGTTAGCGTTACAATAATCCCTGTGGGAGAATGTTTCGACATCACATATGCAAGCGCCAGTTTATCAGCGCGAGAGCGTTGGCGACTGGAATAACTGGCGCGAGTGGCCTGGTAATTTGTTTCTTCTTGTTTGAATGCGTCGTGCTTGATTCATTATTATGAAGTATAGCACAAAGTTGTGCAGTTTGCAGACACTTGACAAAAAGGGTGCAGAAATAAGGTATTGCAACGAAGATGCGCGAGCGTACGGGTCGCGGAAGAAGAAGAGTAGTGGAGCCGGCGCTTGGATTGTGTGGTTGGGTGAACCGGACTAGGCCTGTCCCAGAAGTACGCTGCTCTTTCCCAATGCCATTTCACCTCATCTGTAAATAAACACAATCACTCGTAACAGTTTGGTGGAGGTGCTGGGTACATCGATCTGGACGACCCAGCTCTACCAATTTTGCGACGGAGCAGACGCTTGGCAGGCTTGCCACCGCAGCTACCAGACATGGAGGACGCAGGAGCAGGCCATAACAACCTCGCCGCTGATGAGCAACACGCTCACCCACCAGGACAAGCTGGCTGCAGCACGTCGGAACGTCAACCAAGGACCTTTTCGGGGCAGCCGGATGACGATGTTGAGGATTGGCTCAAGCACTACCAAAGAGTGAGTCGCAGCAACCGCTGGAGCACTACTAAGCAGCTCGAGAACGTGGTGTTTTTTCTCGTTGGCACCGCGTCTCTTTGGTTCGACAACCACGAGAGTGCATTGACCACATGGGACATTTTTGTGGACGAGCTGAAGAGGTGTTTTGGTGACTCGACTGCTAAGGTCAAGCAGGCGGAGCAAACGCTTTCACGGAGAGCTCAGTTACCTGGCGAAACATGCACCACCTACATCGAGGCCGTCCTGAAGCTCTGCGGAATCGTGAGTGCGACCATGTCTGACGAAGATAAGGTAGGTCATCTCCTCAAGGGAATTGCGGAAGACGTGTACAATTTTCTTATCACTAAGGAAGACCTACACACACCTTCCGACCTAAGGAACCACTGCCGAGCGTTTGAAGCGCTAAAGAGGAGGAGAATCCTACCGAAATTTGGACGTCTTGACAATGTGCCCACGATTGCAAGTGTCAACCTTCCATCGCAGGACGACATCTCTTCGATTATAAGACGAGTGGTTAAGGAAGAACTTGCTCAACTGCAAGCTGTGGACACCGCCGGTGTCTGCCATCAGTGTGCATTCGACCAACGCCCCCATGAACCACCGGTACCTCGGATGCGTCAGAGCTACTTTGAGCCTCGCCCGAATTACACCGATCGGTTCGAACGAAGGAGTGAACGGCCACTGGAAAACCAGGAACGCAGGCAAGCTGCATCACGGCGATTTACTCCTCAGCCGCCATCTCCCGGCTTTTATCAACCAACGAGGTCTACCTCGCCGGAGACGACTAGACGCGACACCCGTACTTGCTACAACTGCGGGCTACCTGGACACATCGCTAGGTACTGCTACCGTCGCCAGCAGCGAGCTCCACGATTCAACGTGTACACGCCCTATGTGCCTGCTGGCGAGTCTCGACCATTTCAGAGCTCTTTCCAACGGCAACACGCAGCACGTGCTGACTCGCCTTGCTCCGACCGCAGCGTTACCCCACCACCCGCACGCCAGCAGCGATCCCCGTCCCCGCGTCGCCGCTCGGGGACGCCACCACCACTGGGAAACTAACTGGTGCGACCGATGGGGGCGAGGCCGCAAAATCATCTTCCGCAAGACCCCCTTGTGTTGTAATGGTGGAGAACAAAGTGAGTGTTTTTGTAGACAATGTGAGTACTGTTGCATTAGTTGATACCGGTGCTGCAGTTTCTATAATGAGCATGTCTTTTAAAAATCGCCTTGGGACGAAAGTAATGTTTGCTTGGAATCGGAGTGCTACGTTCCGCGGCGTAGGGGGAGAAACGTTGAGCCCGGTTGGTGTTTGTTCTGTTTTACTTTCTGTAGGAAATCAAACGTTTAGAGCTGAACTAACGGTGCTTGCACGTGCGACCCACGACGTCATTCTAGGTATAGATTTTTTGCGTGAATGTGGTGCCACTCTGGATTGTGGTAGTGGTGGGATTATTTTTCGTACCGTGTTGCCCTCTCCGTTGACGGAAGATACCGTTGATGACAGGTCGGACGTGTTTTCCGTGTCTCAAGACGTCTGTTTGGCCCCGCATACCGCAATGTTTGTGCGCCTAAACTCTTCACGTTCTTGTGCGGGTTCTTACTATGGTTTAGCCGAGCCGAACTTCAGTAACGCACTTAAGAAAAACGTTATTGTGCCTCGTTGCCTCGTGCTCGCCATCGATGGTTGTGCCGATTTGTGGACTGTGAACGTTTCCGCGCAGCCCATATCTCTGCCTGCAGGACTTAAATTGGCAAGCTTTCAAGAGCAAAGTACTCTTACCATACGGTCACTTGAACTGTCGGCGGCCGTAAAGAAACCCCAGGCCAATTCGTACCCCGACTATTCTGCCAGCATTGACCGCATGATCAACAAGTCGCTTCCTTCAACTGAACGGTCTCTACTGCAGGAGGTGATCGCAGGCTACGCCTCAGTTTTTGACTTTGCCCAAGACGAGACGTCTACCGTTGCGCCACCGTCTTCACGTACGCAACACCGCATCTATACAGGCCAAGCACCACCAATACGCCAGAAGCCCTATCGCGTATCGCCTTCCCAAAGGAAAGTCATCGCTGAGCAAGTTGAAGACATGCTAAAGAAGGGCGTCATACAAGAATCGTGTAGTCCGTGGGCAGCTCCTGTCATTCTAGTCAGGAAGAAGGATAATTCATGGAGATTCTGCGTAGACTATCGTCGCCTAAATGCCATTACAAAAAAAGACGTCTACCCTTTGCCACGTATAGATGACGCCGTGGACTGCCTGCATTCTGCCTCCTATTTTTCTTCTGTTGACTTGCGTTCTGGGTATTGGCAAATTCCTATGCATCCCTCAGATAAAGAGAAGACGGCCTTCGTAACACCAGATGGTCTTTTTGAGTTTAACGTTATGCCCTTTGGTTTGTGTAACGCTCCAGCGACATTCGAGAGATTTATGGATACAGTACTCCGTGGACTAAAATGGGAAATCTGCATGTGCTATTTAGATGACGTGATTATCTACGGAAAGACTTTTCAAGAGCATAACCACCGCTTGTCACTTGTGCTTGAATGCTTACGCGAAGCTGGCCTTGTTTTAAACTCAAAGAAGTGCCATTTTGGAGAACGTCAAGCCCTCGTATTAGGCTTTCTCGTGGATAAAGACGGCGTACGACCAGACCCACAGAAGACCGCAGTGGTTCGCAACTTTGAGCAACCACGAACAGTGAAGGACCTGCGAAGTTTTCTCGGTCTGTGCTCATATTTCCGCCGATTTATTAAGAACTTCGCACAACTTGCCTCCCCACTGACGTCCCTTCTTCATAAAGACACACCGTACTTGTGGGATGATAAATGTGAGGCTGCATTTCAACAGCTGAAGTTTTTATTAACTTCAGGACCCATCCTGAAGCATTTTGATCCTGACGCTTTCACTGAACTTCATACTGATGCTAGTGGCCTAGGTGTTGGTGCTGTGCTGGTCCAACTCTGCAACAGCCGTCAGCACGTCGTAGCATATGCCAGTCGGACACTGACCAGAGCAGAGAAGAACTACACCGTCACCGAGCTCGAGTGCTTAGCAGTCGTCTTCGCCATTCAGAAGTTCCGACCGTATCTACATGGCCGCGAGTTCACAATAGTGACCGATCATCACTCACTATGCTGGCTTGTGGGACTTCGCGACCCGTCTGGCCGGCTGGCTCGTTGGGCGTTGCGCCTCCAAGAGTACAGCTTTTCTGTGACCTATAAGAGCGGACGATGTCACACGGATGCCGACTGCTTATCCCGCCTTCCTTCAGTACACACCAATGCTGACGACGATGACATTGATGACTATTTAGTTTCTGTCTTGTCCGACTTCCCAGATACCAGCAGCTTCAAACGTGAGCAACAACGCGACCCTACCCTGAAACCTTTGCTCGAAGCTGCACATAACTCCGCCGACAAGCACTTTACAATTTCAAATGGCTTGCTGTACAAGAGAAACTATTCAGCCGACGGCCTCCCGTTGCTTCTAGTGGTGCCGGAAAGCCTGCGCCAGGTCGTCCTTCGTTCTATGCACGATGACATAACATCCGGTCATCTCGGTTTCACACGTACGCTACATCGACTACGTGAGAGGTTCTACTGGCCGAAAATGTGGAAGACAACAAAACAGTACGTCGCCAGCTGCGCTATATGTGAGCGTCACAAGCAATCCACCACTGCTCCGGCAGGTTATTTGCAGCCCATCTCACCACCGACATCCCCTTTTGAAAAAGTCGGCATCGACTTGCTCGGACCCCTTCCTAAGACCCCATCCGGCCACCGATATGTTATAGTGTGCGTAGATTATTTAACTCGTTATACGGAAACGGACGCACTGACATCGGCCACAGCAGCCGCTGTTTCCTCTTTTCTGTTACAACGGGTCATACTGCGTCACGGTGCTCCACGGGTTGTCATCAGTGACCGTGGACGGCAATTTATCGCCGATGTGGTTGAAAAAATTTTGCGCCTCTGTGGCTCCTCTTATCGCCACACCAACCCTTACCATCCGCAAACTAACGGTCTCACTGAGAGAACGAATCGAACTCTTACGAATATGCTATCGATGTACGTTGATGCTGACCACAGGAACTGGGACGCCGTCTTACCGTTTGTTACTTACGCATATAACACCGCCAAGCATGAAGTTACTGGACATTCGCCTTTTTTTCTGCTTTACGCACGAAACCCACGGAGCTTTCTGGACACCCTCTTACCTTTCTCGCATGAGGAAGATCTGTCCATCGCTCAGACGTTGTGTCGTGCTGAAGAAGCACGTCAACTAGCGCGCCTTCGAACATTGACTTCTCAAGAACACAGCAAGAGTCGCTACGATGCCAAGCATATCCCCGTAGAGTTTTCTCCTGGCGACTACGTTTGGCTGTGGACTCCTGTTCGTAGAAAAGGATTGTACCGGAAGTTTCTAGCAAACTATTCCGGCCCATTCGTGATAGTCACTCGTCTCAGTGACGTGAATTACGTGGTCGCCCGGGTCACAGCCAATAACCGGCGTTCGCGCGTTACGCAAATTGTTCACGTAGCCCGCCTCAAAAAGTACCATCATAGGCATATTTAACTCGCTCGGCGAGCTTCATCTGCCGCCGGGGGAAATGCAACGAAGATGCGCGAGCGTACGGGTCGCGGAAGAAGAAGAGTAGTGGAGCCGGCGCTTGGATTGTGTGGTTGGGTGAACCGGACTAGGCCTGTCCCAGAAGTACGCTGCTCTTTCCCAATGCCATTTCACCTCATCTGTAAATAAACACAATCACTCGTAACAGTATTAATGCAAAACTTTGCGATATGGAGTTACATGTCGGAAAATGAATGAGGAAGGCTGTGATGATGTGGATTGTGTGGCCCGTGACGGGGCGAAGAGGGAACAACAGTTCTGCTCTGCGGTACGCCTTAGAAGAAAAGACGACGAAAAGGAAGCGTGAGCGGGGCGTGCGGCTCGAGCAGTTGGAGCGCGACACGGTTGGAACGGCAGCCGCTGGTCGGCGGTTCGGGTCGCGACATCGCTCAACCAGGCGTCCGGCAGCCTTGCGGACCTGGTGAGCCTGGCTTCCTGCTTCGGGCTGCGTCACTCAACCAGGCGTCCGGCAGCCATGTGGACCTGGTGAGCCTGTTTCCCGCTCTGTGCCCGGTGCTGACACGGAGACCGGCAGCCTAGTCTGTTCCTGGCCTGAGGTCCTGGGACCCGAGTGGTGTCACGAGGTGGCCGCGGCTCATGTTGGCGACGGGCAGTTAACCTGTACTGCAGTGGCCTGGTGATCTACCGGCCTGCAGTGCCACCATCACCACCACCACCACCTCGCCACGGTCAAGGCAGCGTGACTGTTGACTGCACAAGGAAGACCGGTGACGACCGACCTCGCCGCAGCGGCAACAGGCATAACGGCGAGTAGGACAGTTTGTGTGCCGAGGCGCGTAGGACGTTTAGAGTGTACATAAGGAATGCTGTAGTGTGTTGTGTGTATGTAGTGTAGTGGCGCCATCGATGAATGGCGCGCGCACTTAGAGTGCGCCTTATTGTGCTGTGTTGTCGGCAGAGGCCGTCTTGTATCGGCACACGTGATGGCATATGGCCAATCACGGGTGCACGCGTGTCCGTTGTGTCGTGTTTTCGAATAAACGGCCGCTGGCCGGCTCAGTCGTTGTTGGGCTTCCGCGGGCTCCGGACTCTCACTTCTCCCACTCGTGTCGCGGGCCGTGCCGGCGCGCGGCGCGTCTCGTGCCAGTCGTCGGGCCCTCGCCGTCGGTCACCGCTCGCCGACACATCATCATGGCGACGAGGATGTTTTTCGCCTCGGTTTCCACCGCGGCAGAGAGAACCCGTGAGTTTCCGTGACTCCCGCCTTTTTTCTGTCCTGTCTGACGCGTCTGGCGTCGCGAGGCCTAGCGCTCTCTTTGTGTGCGCTCTGTGAAGCGTTCGCCTAGGTCTTCGCCCTTGCTCCGTTCTGCACCTCCCTGTGCCTCTCCTGTCGGCATGGCTCTCTTCGAGCACCTCTCCGTCTTCCTCGAGTTGCCGGGGCCACCCCCGGTTCCGTGGACTAACTGGAAGAAAATGTTTCATGCCCACCTCGAGGCGGCCGGCGGCAACGACTGGAACGACGCGCGTCGAGCGTCGGCGCTCGCCAGCCTGCTGGGACGGGAAGGACAGCGGAAATATTTTGCGGCAACAGAACAGGAGGAAGCTCTGACGACTCCAAGCAACGCGGCGTCCGCGCCTGCGTCTGATGCAGATTCTTCGGCTCCCGCCGTGTCGAAGTTCGACAGTCTCGTCAAGCAGCTTGACCGGCTTTTCGCCGCGTCCACGAATCCGCTCGTCGAACGCCACGAGTTCACAAGTCGGCGTCAACTCCCTGGAGAGAGTTCCCTGGACTATGTGACCGTGCTGAAGGAGAAAGCCGTACGATGCAAGTTCGGCCTGACGTACGCGGAACGCGTCCGCGACCAAATCATCCATGGCTCGTCCGACGCGCGGGTGAGGGAGAAGCTGCTGGCATACGGTGAAGAGCTAACCTTGGAAAAGGCGGCAGAAATCGTTCGGACGCTCGAGGCGTTGTCGTTGGCAAACCATGCGTTTGCTCCCACTCACACTGGAAATGTCCAAGCCGTAGGGCGAGGCGCCCAATATGGCGGCGCAAGGAAAAAACATGGCCAGAGCAGTCGGGGAGGCCGTGACGTCACGCCAACGCTTCCGGGAGGCTACAACGCCACTGAAGTTCCGGCAAGCCAAGATGGCGACTTTTCGCCGAAGCCGTCGACGGGGCTCCGTGCTCCAGTTCCGAATGAGAAGTTCCAAGGCGACTTCCAACCTCAATCGTGCGACCGCTGCGGAAGCAGACGGCACCAGTCAAATTTCCGAAATTGTCCAGCCCGAAGTCGGCGTTGCAATACGTGCAATGCTTGGGGACATTTCGCGTCCATGTGTCGCAAGACTGCTCCTGTACAGCGTGTCACTTCGAGGGGAGCTGTCGACGTCGCACCGGAGCAGCAGGCTTCCATACAGTTGAACTTAGCTTCAACCTCGTCAGTGTTATCTTCGGATCATCCTTCGTCGTCCGTGCTCACAGTTAGCACCCCGTCCAGAAAGGACTTAGTCGTCCACGCTGTGGTCGATGGTGTTACCCTGCAACTACTGGTGGATGCCGGAGCATCTGTGTCCATGATGACTGAAGAAGACTTCCAGCGTCATTTCGGCAGACAGCACAGCCTGTCCACGGCTGTAGATGACTTGTGGAACTTCTCCAGTCGTCATCGGGATCATGGGCTCCTTCCAATTTTAAGTGAAAGTGTTGCAGCGGTCTTGCTCTGTTGTCTTTTCGTTTCACATGTTGTGTGTTGTGTTAGTGCCACTTATGGGTGTGCGCAACTGACCTCATCCCCGCCGCTCGTGTGGTGCGTGCATTATTAGGTGGATCCTGGGACTTGCTTAAGTGTTACCCTTAGTGTGGATCCTGGGACTTGCTTCAGTGTTACCCTTAGTGTGGATCCTGGGACTAGCTTCAGTGTTACCCATAGTGTGGATCCTGGGTGTGGCTCTAGTGTTACCCTGTGGTATTGCTAGCTTCATCGACGGGCGGGATGATGTAGTGTAGTGGCGCCATCGATGAATGGCGCGCGCACTTAGAGTGCGCCTTATTGTGCTGTGTTGTCGGCAGAGGCCGTCTTGTATCGGCACACGTGATGGCATATGGCCAATCACGGGTGCACGCGTGTCCGTTGTGTCGTGTTTTCGAATAAACGGCCGCTGGCCGGCTCAGTCGTTGTTGGGCTTCCGCGGGCTCCGGACTCGCACTTCTCCCACTCGTGTCGCGGGCCGTGCCGGCGCGCGGCGCGTCTCGTGCCAGTCGTCGGGCCCTCGCCGTCGGTCACCGCTCGCCGACACAACAGTGTAAATCGTCAGTTATCGGTTGTGTTAGTCTGTGTTGTGTGTACAGAATCACCTGACTGCCGGTTGAATTATTTCGGATCCTGGGCCCACATTACACCATCACAAACTTGGCGAGCCTGCCTGGTTTGTGATGGTGTAATGTGGGCCCAGGATCCGAAATAATTCAACCGGCAGTCAGGTGATTCTGTACACACAACACAGACTTTAACACAACCGATAACTGACGATTTACACACAACACACTACAGCATTCCTTATGTACACTCTAAACGTCCTACGCGCCTCGGCACACAAACTGTCCTACTCGCCGTTATGCCTGTTGCGGCGAGGTCGGTCGTCACCGGTCTTCCTTGTGCAGTCAACAGTCACGCTGCCTTGACCGTGGCGAGGTGGTGGTGGTGGTGATGGTGGCACTGCAGGCCGGTAGATCACCAGGCCACTGCAGTACAGGTTAACTGCCCGTCGCCAACATGAGCCGCGGCCACCTCGTGACACCACTCGGGTCCCAGGACCTCAGGCCAGGAACAGACTAGGCTGCCGGTCTCCGTGTCAGCACCGGGCACAGAGCGGGAAACAGGCTCACCAGGTCCACATGGCTGCCGGACGCCTGGTTGAGTGACGCAGCCCGAAGCAGGAAGCCAGGCTCACCAGGTCCGCAAGGCTGCCGGACGCCTGGTTGAGCGATGTCGCGACCCGAACCGCCGACCAGTGGCTGCCGTTCCAACCGTGTCGCGCTCCAACTGCTCGAGCTACGTCCCGCTCACGCTTCCTTTTCGTCGTCTTTTCTTCTAAGGCGTACCGCAGAGCAGAACTGTTGTTCCCTCTTCGCCCCGTCACGGGCCACACAATCCACATCATCACAAAGGCTTTAGTAAGTAGGATATACTTGGAGGAAATGTAAAGGGGCTTTGTTGGAGTAAGGAAGCAACGGCAGACGTCTCTGCAATGTCTAGGCATTTAGTAGTTTGGAAATGCGCTGCTCTTGTTAAGCTGCACATAAATCCTATTCAAAGCTTCCGGCTACCGCTTCCACGATCGGAACCAGCATTGCGAAGCTACCGTAATCAGCCAAACACTGCTCAAAGTTTTCTCAAACCACACTGACAGCAATATTAAAGCAGCATTTGATTCATGTCTATACAGTAAGTAAGAGACTTGTAAGTGCATATGAGAGGATTAATTTGAGCTTTGAATACTTTTCACTGCAAGCATGATTACTTTTCTATATTCTCCGCAGACACAAAAGCGGTTCCGGAACATACTCACATTTCAAGGCGTCGTTTTATTAGCAACTGCCACGCTATGAACATAGATGAAGCCTTACGGCATTATATGATAAAGCAGCAGGTTGATGCGACATGCTTATTTCCACGTCAATTTGCTGCGATTACACAAAAGTCTGAATCAAGTAAACAGTAGAGTTATTCAGAACTGGTTACAGGAATATGGCTAAACACTTCTTAAAAGTTCCATATTCATATGTCTTAGTATCCAGGATGAACATTTTTTGTGATAGCTTTGAAATAATATGAAATATGAAGATGATATGAGAGGCTGGACGAGCTGTGAAATATTACCTGTCGAAACATGCTTGATCATGCCATTATACATCAGCACATATAAGTTAAAACGAGGACAAAAGAGTGAAAGGACAAGTGCTATATATAGTTCAAGCAGATGTAATAGCTGAATGTGGTAGCATAGGGCAGATGAGATTGTTCTTGAGCCCTTTATAAAATGTTTTAATCTGGTCTGCCTTTTGTAGTTGTATACCGCGTGTCCGACCGCGTGTCCGACCGCATGTGCAGGCATGGGCTGAAGAGCAGGAAGAACAGGGCAGTTCTGTGTAACTGTACTGTTTCATGACGGCACTGCAGCGATACAAGAAGTATCATCATGGAACCATACAAACACGCCCAATTTTCAGTTACCCTAAAGCGTACCCCACTAGCCTAAGGAAGGATTTCTATGTCATCTTTCTGGCTCCTTAGATGTTGATAAGCCGACGCCGCCAACCGCTTCGAATGGGCCAAATACAATAACTGAATGCTATGTACGAGAAATAATCTCTTGTTGGCTGTTGCCTTCGTGGTTTCTCTTTTTTCTCACTTGGAATGTGAGTGACACCTTCAGTCTTGGGCGTGTTGTTGGTTTGGCCCTAATTAACCAATGCTGCCTCGTTCGCAATACCCTATATGTTTCAGTGAATGGCAACGCTTTGCCTCATTACTACAGCCTACGCCTCATTACTACAGCCTCATTACTACAGCCTACAGTGACTTTCTTATGTGTAGCGCTTACCCCTGACCAAATGGAGTGAGAGCAGTTTAGTTCCGTGAATACTCGCACAGCGATCTGAAGTTATTCTTTGGACATCGCTTCAGCCACGAATCGGGTCACCTCGTTTTATTTGCAAGCAGTACAAGAAGAGCGATCTTTTGCCGAGGAACATAGCAAAACCTCTCACCGCAATATCCGCCGGACAACTCCCATACAGTGGTTACTGGCATACAGTGGCTACTTGGCATACAATGCCATACCATGGCTACATTTAGAATCAATGGCTACTATTCTGTCAGATACAGATAAAAAAGTACGAGGTCGCACAAAGCAGCTTTTGTACGTCTAATGCACTACAGTTTTATTTGACGCACTTACTATAGACCACTTAGTGATCTCAAAGCCAGTTCGCTAGAGTGCATTGCCTTGTCGATGCGCATTTTCCACTTAGCCACTAGCCGGTGCTTGCGAAATTGTAATAGTCTACGACCTGCGGTGGTACGCTTGCAGTACTACCCGCAGTATTATAAAAATCATTCCGCGTAATGTAACGGCGTAGGGAATCCATTCTTGTGATCAAGACAATGGCTCTAGGTTTAGGGTTAGGCTTGTCCTATGAAGCTTGCGATTAGTATTATAACAACGTCGAATCAGTGCAAATAAAAACGGACAAAAAAAAATGAGGCAGACAAGAACAGGCTGTCGTAATGAAGTACACTTCAGATGGTTATATTGCCAGCTTCTTTATGCCATAAGGGAGCCCTTTTGAGAAGTCTTATTTTTAAGCCACTCGTTTCCCAGAACTGTCTCGTACACACCGACCTTTTAAGTCCAGAACGGTATAATAGCATACTGAACACGGATTTCACATTGGACGAGTCGTTAAATTATATTTCCCATTTACTTCAAGAAAACCCTGACGCCTACCTGTTGCTAAGGGGTTCCTCATGGTTGCCCGCGCGCGGAAAGCCTTACTATAAGTAGAACTCGTCCGGTTTATACAGCAGCACTACGCCATAGCCGCTAAGGCACGACGGCGGGAAGAATAACGTTAAGTGTAACGTAAAGAGATCGGAATAAGTAGGTGTGAATAAAGAAAATAAGTGTAATCGATATTCTAAAAGTGCTATAATGGGGCTTGTTGGTTCTGCAGGCCTAAATGTACAGCACAAAGCAGCTTGCACTAAGTCGCGCAAGGCTGGGCCACAGCAGCCCTTACAAAAATATGTTTAGATAGTCCATATAGTTTGTAGACATCTGTCTATAAAATCAACTGACGTTCTATAGCCGAGTTCTTTAGACTGGTCTATAGACAGTCTATGGAATAGTGGCCACACTCGTTTTTATAGACCAGTCTACAAGAAAGTCTAAGTCTATAGATTGGCTATAGAAGGTCTGTAGATTAATCAAAATTCATGCGTTTAAACCGATGTCTGCAGAATGACTATAAACAAAAGTCTATAGGCTCATATAAATCTACTTTGGTTTACTTTTGTCTATAAAATATCCACAGACAAGTGTCTGTAGATTATCCATAGGCTATTCCTATGACCCAGTATATAGAGTGTCTACGGACTTATTACCTCACAAATATACTGTGGTCTACAGATTGCCTAGAGGCAGTTCCTGTAGATTAGTGATGTATAAATTTATCCCAATAAATTCTGGAAAAGAAAACGAGGCAAAGCACACACAAAAGAATGACAAGCACAAGCGCTGGCTTACAACATAGCTTTAATCAGAAAAAGATACAAAAATACAAAAACTTACGACAAAGCATGCGCGAAAAACAAATGCAGACCCATTTTTGCATACAATGTAACGAAGCTACTTCTCCGTTAATAGAACTTTTACTAGACAGACAATTTATGGTTCATCAAACAAAGAAAATATGGAGTGGCAGGACCAATATTTGCCCCAATTTTTCTCACACAGATACAGCAACAAGGAGAGCATGCACTCGCTTGACAAGTTTAATTGAACTGAAGCTCACATCCACCAACGATAATTTACATATACGTGGTGTGCTACTTCGAATGAATTAAGTATGTAGTTGTATGTTGTATGTGTGCACTTACTGTTACTACCAGTTCAAAACGTGTTTCAGACAAATGAATTGCCTTACAGTGAGCTTCGTGTACAAACCTAATGAACGAGCGAATGGGAATTTTTTCGAGGGCCTCGTTTCTTTGTTAGACACAACCAAATTATTCGAACAGACAATTAAGCCAGGGAAAACATAGCGGACATTAATTGTCGTCTTTAAAGGGGCACTGAAGAGCAAAACGATTTTTCTTATATTAGTACATTACTCTTTCACGATACCAAAACCACCACGCTTGCTGCGAGAAGATGCTTAGTAAGCACGAAAATACGCAAAAACAAAATGTGGGTGGCGACGCCACCTTGAAGTTTCCACACCATTCGCCGTGACGTTACATGTTTTGACGGCGCCTACTAGGGACTACGTAGTTCCTAATCGGTAAAAATGAAGTACATTGTCCTCTGAGGGGGCCAGAGACTTGACATACCAAGTTTGGGGTAATTTTATTGAGCAAATGGCGCCAAAATAAGATAAATACACTTTGAAATCAGTGACGTCACGCGGGAAGATTTCGGCGCGAAATTTAAAAATGAAACTTCGACGTTGGTTTTCTCCTCTATTAATAAACCTATGGTGGCGACATTAACGACATTAGAGTTCTCAGAGCCCAATTTATTGATCTAAACCGATTCATTGTTTCTCTTTAGTGTCCCTTTAATTGTAGTGTAGTAATAATGGCGTACGTTGAAATTGATTACAGTGGACGAAAACTCACCCTTTCCGTCGGTGGGATCTGAATCCACAACCTTCTAGTTACACGTCTGGCGCTTCCCCGTTTACTTCGTTGGGTACTTATGTATTTGTTATCCCTAGGAGTCTCAGCCAGCACCGCACGTAACCCAGGTGGCGAGTTTGGAACATTCATTTTTGACAGAGGGCATCACGTGGCACTTGATCTTAGCACCACGTAATAATAATAATATCTGGGGTTTAACGTCCCAAAACCACGATATGATTATGAGAGACGCCGTACTGGAGGGCTCCGGAAATTTGGACCACCTGGGATTCTTTAACGTGCACCTAAATCTAAGTACACGGGCCTCAAACATTTTCGCCTCCATCGAAAATGCAGCCGCCGCGGCCGAGATTCGATCCCGCGACCTTCGGATCAGCAGTCGAGCGCCATAACCACTAGACCACCGCGGCGGGGTCTTAGCACCACATACAGCTGACCAATAAACCCTCGCATGCTAACTTGATGCTTTAAGTCTACCGGGGCGACGCCCTCGCTGAATCTACGAAAGAAGGGAATCTTTTCGATCGTTTTGGTTGTGTATAAAAAAGAAACGAGGCCCTCCAAAAATCCCCTTTTTTTCTTTCATTCACCGCGAAGTCCTTGCCGCGGCTGACTTATGCCTCAAGTTCGCATGCGACGTTTTATCGGTCAGCTGCCGCCTCATGGAAAGATCGCGTGCCACGTGACAAACTCTGGCAAAGAAGAGTGTTCCACACTCACCGCCTTGAGTACGAGTGGCACTGGCTAACACTCCAAGGGACTACACATACATAAATGCCCAGCAAAGCGTACGGCGAAGCGCTTTCCGTCGTAGCTCAATCGGCTGAGCATCGGGCGTTTAGATACCATCAACACAAAGGGCGATTTTCCGTTCACTTTATTCCATTTCAATTTAGACCATTATTACTACACTACAGTTAAAGCCAACAATTAAAGTCCGCTATGCTTTCCCTTGGCTAATCGATTGATTTGGTTGTGTCTGTACACACCCAAGAGCTATGATCCGCGACGGACAGACTAAAATATTTAATATAGAACAATTACGTCCATTCTTTGCAAAAACGAGCGCGGCACCGTAGACGGCGACGCAGCTACAAACACATAGCCTCTGAGCAGCATGGCGTATGCATGACCGCGCCGTGTGTGCACATGTGTCTCTCTATCTGCACACCCGTATACTTTTATGAAGTTGATTTGCGCGTTAGTTAACTATAACCATGCTTATAACAATAATTGATGGGGTTTAACATCCAAAAACCACGATTATGAGCGACGCCTTAGTGGAGGGCTCCAGAAATTTTGACCACCCGGGGTTCTTTATACGGGCACCTAAATCTAAGAACACGGGCCTCAAGCACTTCGCGAGCCCTCAAGCAAAGCGACCGCCGCGGCCGGGATTCGATCTCCGCGACCTGTGGGTCAGCAGTCGAGCACCTTAACGACTATATATTTAGACCACCGTGGCGGGTAACTACGCTTATTGAACGATAACGTCTGTTGCATTTCCACCACAGAAAGGTTACGGGGCGACCAGTAATGTTTAAAAGCAGACTCAATTTTATAGTGACAAGGCATGTGCACGTCATTTCATGCAAGGATGCCGCATTGCATACAGTCAAGGAAGAAGGGCGAAACAAAACAAGGGCTGCATAACACAAGCATAGCATCGCGCAATGCAACGCGTATTCTTCAGGCTGTTTTTAGCTCTAATCGACGCACACGGCAACGGCTCCGCGGAAGCGTATAACGAACACCACAGAAGGCAGAGACACTAGTACAAGGCATACTTTCGTATCAAACGCTTCCTCTTGCACACCATCTCTATTATGGCAGCTCGCCGCTCGGGCAATCGTACCTACACAAAGTCGTCATGCACAGTCACGCGATTTGGCAACGTTCTTGAACTCACCGAAGAGCGATATTCGCTGTGGCGACAGTCTCGACAAAAGGCGCGCGCTTGTTATCTTGTTCAAAGCTTCGCGCTCGTTGGGGCTACGACAACACATGACCGTCAACGATTCCATCAGGGTTGCCGTTGGGTAGATTTGAAAAGGAACCAGAACTGAAACTAAAAGTAGCCAAAGTAGCCATTCCAATTAATTTTGTCGCCAGTTTTGTAGCCAAATAGAATAGAAGCTGTATTATTAGTAGAGATTTCCTTATTGAACAATAAATACTACCCTTTTTAAAACAAACAAGACCACAGGAATGAGAGCCCGATTTTTTCCGATCTTGCTTGGTCTTCAAGTCACAGATAAAGTTGAAAATAATTAAATAAATAAATAAATAAATAAATAAATAAATTCAGTGCAACTGCATATTGTTTATGTAGAATACCTTTTCAAGTTCTTGCCAGGTGCAGAGCGTCTTCTGAACATTCCAGCCAACAACTCAGTAGGGACATTCAACGTTGAAGCAGTTTTTCTTTGGCGCCGTAGACCGAATTTCATTAGTAGAGTTTACATAATACTAGTCTAGCGCCAGAAAGTAAAATCTGACCGAAGATGAACAGCCCAGTCATTGTGTTACGAATGTCTGTTTTTGTCAAGTTCATACGAGTACACAAGCTGCGCATCATAATCACTACCCTGCGCTTAGCATCAGCATAGATGGCGAGCGTCGTGAGCAGCGCGCTAGCCACGCGTTTGCCAACATGCACGCAACTTCACCGCGCTTTGCGTTGTTTTGCCTCGATGCGCAGTAGCCTGCTGGTGAGGGGAGGCCGCCAGCGCGCATTTTTTTCCGCACAGAAAAACTTCGAAACATTGTATTCGATGCGCAAATAATAACAGAAGATGGATACTTCATGCTCCAAAATATAAGTTCAAAAGTAGCCAGAAAGTAGCCATGGAGCCAATCTGAAATTTTCGTCGCCAGACAGGCTAGTAAAGTAGCCAATTTGGCGCAAAGTAGCCACCAACGGCAACCCTGGATTCCATGTCAAACAACGATGCGTCCGTCCCGACACGCGGTGTAAGTACGTGTCCATTCCACGACTTCCAGCGACGATACCGGCACGTAATATTAATCAACGTGGTAAAAATACATGCGCGCAACAAACTTATTTCGGCATTACACACTGCGCTGCAAGAACTTCTTTTACAACGACCGTCAAATGCGTCAACTGCCTGAACGGCTCAAACGCAGTTAAACGTCAGTGCGCCCGCGCGCCCCCTGGTTTGAACTGATTGGCTCTCGCTCAGCGAGCGATTTGAAACCATGGAGGAAGGAAAAACTAAGGAGAGGCCCTATCGTATCCCAATGCATTGCGAAAAGTGTGGCGGAAGTGACGTCAGATTTATGGGGCAAACAAACCGGTATGGGGCAAACAAAACAGCAGACGCCCCGCGGCGTGCTCTCCGCGGTGGTTCGCTTCTGCTCGGATTTGTAGTCCCGGCGTAAACTTAGCGCGTATTGTGCGGTTCGCACGCAGTAAAATGTTGCAAGCAGACGTTTACCAGGCTGTTCGTGCGTGGCAGGCCCGAGCGCTGCGTGCTGAAATTCTTCGCGGAGCGCTTTTGTGCAACAGTACAGAAAGTACCGGTACGTGCCGTAATCAAAAACATTCAGCCTTTGCCTCATCGTATTCGAACTCATCTCGCAGTGACTTACGCGTTCTGCTGGGCGTTAGGCCTTTCTTTTCCTTTCTCGTAGCCCGATTTCCAGATCGATTGCCCGATTAGCGGTTATTTGCTCGTGTATATGGAGTGAGCGCAGTAGCTATTCGGCGCAACGCCAACCTATAGTTGACGTAACGTCACGTCGAAAAGAAGACACCGCTGTATTATATACGCGATCGTGCACGTAAAGTTTGTAATTCCATGTGCGCACGCAACGAGCGCACACCGCACTCCGTACAGTCACCGCACAGTCCGAGTCACCGCACAGTCCGATAACAACAACAAAAGTTTATTGCCATTTCGCTTGAACGACACAGCCTCTAAAACGTACGATGCCTTCAGCGCATGGTATGTACGGCGCGTCAGACGCCAAAAACAAAATTTCACGTGTGTTCCGAGTTGACACAACGAGTAAGAAGCAACAGAGCGCACATCCGAGAGCTCCGCATGCAAATACCATGCGTTAGTGATCAGTACTGAAGCGAACGTATACGTACACATGAAAAGTGACAACCGGTACTGCCCGCAGTGCACGCGATTTGCACAGGGTATACGCAACAGCTGGGCATTGCGTAGCTTTCCTAACGAACACACAGAAAGAGCAGCACGCATGAATCGACTACACCGTTTGCACGGCGAAAAACAAACTAAAAAAAAGACTGCAAAGTTTCGCGATGCGCGCATGCGCTTGCGAACGTCGCGGCGGAAGTCGCGAAATGTTTCGCTGCGCCTTCGCTAGGAGGCGATGCGGGTGTTTGCGATGTGGAGGCTTCACGAATGTGACGTCAGGGCCTCTCCTTAGTATTCCTTCCTCCATGTTTGAAACTGAGTTGCAGCTGCGCTCCCTCTTCCGTTCGTTTGCCGCACCGGTTCTCGCTTTTCTCCCCTTCCTTATCGTGTTCGCTCGCGCGCCTTCACGATTCAAGGCGAAACCCCATATGCGCAAAAATTCACGCGACAGCGACGAGCGATGCTATGAGCGACGAAACGAGCCGTTCGCGCGACGTGTTGCGTGGTCGATTTCGCGCGATCGCTCGGTTTTTCAGATTTGGAATCCGTCGCATGTTCGTCGCTCGTCGCCCGGAAGTGCTGTGCTCAAGCAGCCAATAGCAAAACACCGGAATAAGATGCATCAGTGACGTATTGCTGATTGCCGCCACTTTCTTATCGACGCACATCAACAACAACGTTCATAAACATGACCAACGGCGACGAGCGCAATGTTGACGTTGTTGAACGCGAACGCTGGGACCCGCGCCGTCTGTGACGCGGCTTGGCAGCACGTAGCAGCAGTGATGGGATCGAAAAAATGCTGCAAGACAATGATAAACATTTTATGTACCATTATGCAACAAAACATCGTATTTTACATTGCATACCGCTGAGAACGGCAACTTTTGGTACGAGTGAACGCCCTCAGGCCAGCAACAGTGGAGATCGCTCGCCGAGGGCGTCGCAGGCGTCGCGTGAATGGGTTTTGCCCATCCAAGCGACCGCTTGCGCGAAGACGATCTACGTCGCGTCGCTCGTTGCTGTCGCGTGCATTTTCGCGTATATGGGGTTTGGCCTTCACGGCAGTGCCTGAACGAAAAAGCAACTTCTTAGTGGGGAGGCCGCTTCTGAGCGATTCTTCAATTGTATTTCCAGTGCTTGCTGTTTAAACATACCGTTCGTGGACCATTCGTGTACAGGATATGTAGCGAACGGTCCGTTTTTACTACTATCTGTAACAGCTGTTGCCCTCACGGCCGTGTCTGTGTGTATGATCACAAGCATGTGGAAAACTTGAGCCTTTGACAGCAAGTGTCCGCAGTGCCGAGTGATATCTCTTTGAAATTTGCACCGAGCCAGTGTCACCATCGATGCCTCGCCCTCAGGGCGATTCAGTTGCAACTTCTTTCTTCTTGATGTTCCCTGTTAATTTAAATTAACATATTCTAAGCGGGAGATGTAAGCAAGTGCATACACACATTATCAATTTGAAATCGCTTACTGAAACACGATTTAATATTACATTGCACGTCGTCGTAATGAAAACAGAAAAATGCATATTTGTTGAAGAACATCTTAATTAACATATTACCATTCTGAAAATGTCGTGAAAATGAACAAATATAATGAGCTAGCGAAAGGGCCACAGCTAATTCGCAAAATATTTTTAACAAAATTGGTTTCTGGGCACAGTGCTTCGTATATGAAAAGAATGGCGAAATACTGTATATTGAATAGTAACAAAAATGAAAGCACTGCAGTGGGCCCTGCTATTTGTGTCTTGAAAAAGAGCTGTTGTACTCTGTTCACTGTTTGCCCATCGTCCCGCTTCAAAGCTGCGATTTCCAGTGTTCCACGAAATACATTGCCCTTTGCATTGTAGCAACGAAGGCGGAAAGAACCACACAGTCCTTGCAGTACATCCAGTCGGTGAGCCATAGAGTGCGACGTACTTACTGGAGACATCTTTAGTTCTAATGTGCGCATGCCAGTTACGAGGGGAAATATATATGTGCCATGTGCGCCAGAATGTGTTAATGAGATATACAAAAACGCATTCCTGCTCAATTTCACATTGTGGTTCAATTAATTAATGAGCCCCCTTAGTTCTTTTTTAACATACCTTACAGCTAGGGCCCAATGGGGCAATAAGGAGTGCATGCTTAGATGTTATATAAACAAAAAGGTAGCAAAATTGCATAAAGTACACGTGTCTGATAAAATTTCAATGAAAAGCCTTATTTTCAGCAAAAAATAAATAACTCCACTTTAGCTTCTGTCTTTAGACAGTCTATAGACTGGGATTTGACAATAGGAAATAACACCAATTTATCAGCTTTTGTTTATAGACAATCTATACACTGGGATTAGACAAAAAACAAACTTCATCAACTTAACATTGTCTATAGATTGTATATAGACTAACAATAGAAAAAATGCACCGTACGCTTTTTAAAACTTTTGTTTATAGACAATCTATAGAACGCAATTAGACAAAAGATGACACGCATTTATAAACTTTTGTCTATAGATTGTCAAAAGATTTTCTTTAGGCAAAATACTAAATCTACATAAAGGCGAACTCGTCTACAAGAAGTCTATAGACACACTATAGACTGTCTAAATCCATTTTTGTAAGGGAGGGCTGGTGGGCACCTTTCAACGTGTCTTGTTTACCATCTGTACAGAATGCTTTGGTAGTGATTGAGCGCGTGCCGGTTCATGATGATGATAATTTTCTATCTACGACGCACGGCAAACCTCGACCATAACAGTTCTGCTGTAAAATAGGGCGCACAGAAGAAGGTACACACGGAACTGAAAGAAAAGGAAGAAGAGTTGATCCGAGTTGAGTGCCGTGTGTGTGTTTTCTGTGGGCCTTGCCGTTTCTTTTTATTCTTTGTACTTACAGGCATCGATATCATACTTATTATGTAGAGGAAGAATTGTAGTTGGATAGGTTAGAACGACAGAAAGCTGAAGTGGTTGGTAAGGACTCATCATGAAAGAAGGCAAGGCGTGCAAACGCGGACAGAAGAGAAAAGGACAGCCTTCGATTAGCTTACATGAAGAGGAAATGAAATGCCAAAACAGTTTTGTCTCGGATAACACGTTTCGAGCTAGTTGGTTGTTCATACCGAGGCGAAAACAGCGCGTACAGACGAGTACGAACAGACACAAGAAAAGGCACAGACACAGGCACTGACTAACAACTGAAGTTTATTGCTCATACGCCACGAAAACTTGAGTTGTTAGTCAGCGCCTGTGTCTGTGCCTTTTCTTGTGTCTGTTCGTACTCGTCTGTACGCGCTGTTTTCGCCTCAGTTTTGTCTCACTTAGAACCCCCGATTGACACAGTGGCGCCACTATACTTGCGCATACGCAGAAAAGTTTTGTGTATATTTTTCTTTTCCACCACCGTGCGCTCTTTCAGTTGATAATCGGTGTTTGTGTTGTTCTGTTCTATTTTCTTGTGTGAGTGTTTGTCCGCAGCGGTGGATCAGTGGTTGTGGTACTCGGCTGCTGACCCGAAGGTCGCGGTTTCGATCCCGGCCGCGACGGTCGCATTTCGATGGAGGCGATATACTAGAGGCTCGTGTACTGCGCGATTTCAGTGCACGTTAAAAAGCACCAGATGGTCGAAATTTCCGGAGCCCTCCACTAGAGCGTCTCTCATGATCATATCGTGGTTTCGGGAAGTAAAACCCCAGATATTATTGTGTGAGTGTTTGCATGTCTTTTACGACAGATAGGTTGGGTATTGCGTTTGATAAATATCTGTCAATTTGTTAGTATAGCAGAATGGGATAGCCAGGCAGGGGGAGCATATATGATCACAAGATCAGGATAGCCAGGCAAGGGGGAGCATATATGATCACAAGACTTGCAGGCGTAGGCAAATGCCCTCCTTGCACTTCCTGTTTATTCAAGCTTTACAAAACTAAAAAAAAAAATATGGCAGCTTCGCACTAGTGGTGCCAAGCCTGAAGGATGAGCGAAGCTAAGTGGCTTCCTTGTTTCTCTTTTTCTTTCTTTTCTCCTTCTCTCTGTCTTTTCTTTCTTTGTCCTTCTCTCTGTGTCTTGTATCTCTTTTTTGTATCTGTTTCTTTCTATTTCTTCCCTTCTATTTCTTCTTTCTCCCTCTTGCTATCTTTATTTCTCTTTCTTATCTTTCTTTCCCTCTCTATATATCTGCTTCTTTATTTCTCTCTTTCTATCTTGCTCTCTGTTTTCGCTCTCTCTTTTTCGTGTATGTTCCTTTGTATAGCTTTCTCTCTATTTATATCTATTTCTCTGTCTTTCTATCTTTTTTCTATCTCTTTCTACCCCTCTCTCTCTGCTTCATTCTCTTTTTTTTCTTTCTCTTTCTATGTTTATCTGTCTCTCTATCATTTAATGTCTTTGTTCCCTTTATTTATCTCTATTTTTCTCTTCCCCATTCTTTCTACCGCTTTCTTTCTCTCTATTTGTCTTCCTCTTTCTTTCCAGTGCCTTCTTTCTCTCTCTTTTACACTCTTTCTTTCTATTTATTTTCTATCTCTTTGTTTCTCTCTCTCTCTTTTTCACGTGTTAGCTTTTGTTTTACACTCGCACCTGTTGTACTCTGTAGTGGAGCTTGCGAAATTCCTGCAGGGCATACACACTGGAGGAGTTTTCTGGTGACATCACACAAACTACGGCGAGCTACAACTTCACTGTTAATAGGGAGTTACAGGAACTAGAAAAGCTTCTTCAGTGCATAGACCTTTAGGGGCCCCGCTTGTCGTCCATCTATGGATCTCATGGGTCACGCTCACAATCAAGCGCTCAATACTGACCTAAAAAATGGCTAGCAATGCTCAAAACCGGCTTAAAATAAACGAACAAGGTCTAAAATATTATATTTAACAGCAATAACCAAGCAGTAATCGCAATAATTAACTTAAAATCGCTAAAAGTGCTTTGGACCATGGAGGAAGGAAAAACTAAGGAGAGGCCCTATCGTATCCCAATGCATTGCGAAAAGTGTGGCGGAAGTGACGTCAGATTTATGGGGCAAACAAGCCGATATGGGGCAAACAAAACAGCAGACGCCCCGCGGCGTGCTCTCTGCGGTGGTTCGCTTCTGTTCAGATTTGTAGTCCCGGCGTAAACTTAGCGTGTATTGTGCGGTTCGCACGCAGTAAAATGTTGCAAGCAGACGTTTACCAGGCTGTTCGTGCGCGGCAGGCCCGAGCGTTGCGTGATGAAGTTCTTCGAGGAGCGTTTTTGTGCAACAGTACAGAAAGTACCGGTACGTGCCGTAATCAAAAACATTCAGCCCCTGCCTCATCGTATTCGAACTCACCTAGCAGTGACTTACGCGTTCTGCTGGGCGTTAGGCCTTTTTTTTCCTTCCTTGTAGCCCGATTTCAGCGGTTCTTTGCTCGTGTATATGGAGTGAGCGCAGTAGCTATTCGGCGCAACGCCAACCTATAGTTGACGTAACTTCACGTCGAAAAGAAGACGCAGCTGTATTGTATACGCGATCGTGCACGTAAAGTTTGTAATTCCAGTGCGCACACAACACAAGCACGCAGCGAGCGCACACCGCACGATACATACATCACGTAGTCTGATAATAACAACAAAAGTTTATTGCCCTTTCGTTGAACGACACAGCCTCTAAAACGTACGCTGCCTTCAGCGCATGTTATGTACGGCGCGTCAGACGCCAAAAACAAAAGTTCACGTGAGTTCTGAGTTGACAGAATGAGTAGCAAGCAACAGAGCGCACATCCGAGAGCTTCGCACGCAAATACCGTGCCTTAGTGATCAGCAATGAAGCGAACGTATACGTACACATGAAAAGTGCCACCCGGTTCTCCGCAGCGCACGCGATTTGCACCGTGTATACGCAACAGCTGGGCATTGCGTAGCTTTCCTAAAGAACACACACAAAGAGCAGCATGCGTGAATCGACTACGCCGCTTGCACGGCGAAAAACAAACAAACAAAAAAAAAAGGCTGCAAAGTTTCGCGATGCGCGCATGCGCTTGCAAACATAAACGTCGCAACGGAAATCGCGAAATGTTTCGCTGCGCCTTCGCTAGGAGGTGATGCGGGTGTTTGCGATGTGGGGGCTTCACGAATGTGACGTCAGGGCCTCTCCTTAGTATTCCTTCCTCCATGCTTTGGACACATGCGGCTGACTCCTGCGCCTCGCGAGAGAGTGCGCCACAGTCTCTCAGAGCGCATGATAGCTCCGCTCACCTGCACATCGCCGGCGCTTGGTCACTACATTTGAATGGGGAAACAACCTGACGGATATCGCTACAGACGACATGTATCTCAACTACCGTAACAAGCAGGAAGTAGATCAAGCGCATTAAAATGTGGTGCACACGTTGCATACCGAGTTTGCGAATCTCCCTAACAAGATTGTACTCGTGCCGGGGAAACCCTACATGCTTACATCAAACATTAACGTCATCGACGGTTCGGTAAACGGAGCAGCGGGAACTCTACGAATGGGAATCGCTGCGTGACCGGGCTACGCACTCCCTCACGCTTCACAGTAATGGAACAGCGTTTGGTTTTTTACAGCGGAAGCTGTTATGAGATCACAACAACGGCCGTTTTTGGCGCATTAGTTGTGCGGCGCTGCCGCCGTCGTCGCCGCCGGTGTCCGTAACCGCTATCGTGTGAAATAAAAAAAAACGAAATAAGAAAAAAATATCTAAGATGTAACCGGGTTCGAACCTCGGCCCTCTGCGTGGGTGCCCAGTATTCTACCACAGAGCCACACCGGTTTTTTTTTCCTTTATTGCACAGAGCCATGCTGGTGATTGAAACTCCTTTGCAAAAAGACCCTATACAGGCTTTCTGTCGGGAAGGAACCACATTATCATATGAAATATAGCGTGGTAGAAGAGTAAATTAACAACCAGGTGTCACACAACGCGAATTCTGTAACCAGGCGTCACACAATTCGAATTGCGCAACGATTGGGTTGTGGAATGCTTTCAACCCATTACAAAGGGCTCTGCCATAATTCTTCATCGTCATCAGGCACAGCATCAACAAAGTGCACATAATGCCTTACAGGTGTTTAGCGGGTACCACGGTTCTCCGCAGAATGAAGATAAATGGCGTAGTGGGTGCTTCCCAACTTCACAAAAATGATTAGTTATGGCGTAGTAGTTACCTTGCTAGTATACTTGTATTAGTATCCCCAAGAGAGTTTACAACGGGCTCTATAAATGCCGCTCTCCCAGATTTTGCTGTGACTGTAATGCGCTTTCCGCGCAGGCCTGGCGTTTTTTTTTCTTTTTTTCTAGCGAAGGTCTAACCACACGATATCCTTTAATCACGAGCAGTAAAGAGACGCTGAGTTTTACAAAATACAGAGCGGTTTCGTTAAGGATGGTTGTACACGGTCTTATGAACCATGGATTACAAGTCGATAAATCACCGTCTTTGTGCATTTAAGATTGCGAACTTTGGGTGTCGTGTTAGTGTTTGTGATGAAGGGAAAAGTACGAGACCTCTCATTGCAGGAGGAATAGGCACGACATGCACTGCTGGGAAGTTCGTATGCTCCCAATGTATTCGAAACTTGGTAGATCGAGATTGTGGCTTGGCATAGTCGATTCGGCTGCGAGTCATCTCGGTCGAATGGCAGTGTAATATTCATGAACATAGCCGAAGGAAGCTGCGTCAACCTCACGCACTGCCAACTTTGTGCTGCGCGCTGTCGGCACGCTCTCATCAATCCTGTTCGCGAGAGAACTACGGAAACATGGCTTGCAGCATTACGCATGCATGCACACGTAGCAGTCACGCCTTCGCTATCTTACACGTGCCTCTGGTGCATAAAGTACATATCGTGAGCTAGAACTTGTGTCAGCGTTTCGCATGCTGTGACAGCTTTTTCTTGTATAGCTGATCTTGGCGATACCGAGAGACTGTGAGCAGAGTTTGTTGGCGGCTCTCGCGATGTATGCCGTGTGTAATCGACGACGAGAAGTTTGGATTTCGTTGGCACCTTTGTTTTTACGTTATCTTCATAGATATCATGCAACGGGCATGCAGGGGTCGTAGCGTACGCATATATTGGACTCTTCTAAAAACCCCCACCATGCGAGGCATATAATAAGGAAAGTTGCAGTTTCGTTTTAACCCTTTCAGACGCTTCCTGTGAAGAACTGTCTGTAAATGCGTCAAATTTACGCAACATTATTTCAAGGCACTCGATATTCCATGGTAACAAAAATATTGTCATAATACGCTGATTTGTGTGTTTTATATTAATTATACGTAATTAAATTGTAATTAAATATATGTTTATCCTGAAGTACTTAATGTTCTGTCTTTGCATAAATGGAATCAAATCTCAGGCTAGAAATACAGTGTAAACTTCTTTTCGGTTATGTTCAGTTCGAGCAAAAAAACTTACACTACTTTTGACGTGACTTGCGGAAAGAGGCACTTTTAATGATTCTGTGAACATGGTAGCGCCTTCAGTAAGGTCATCATATGCAACCGTACACTGCAAAATGAGGTTAAACGAAAATGAACACACATTTATTACGCAGGAGCTTCAATTCATCTAAACATCATTGTATCTTACTCTCCTTTAGCCACTAGTAAACACAACTATACCAAAAAGAAGTGATGTACACATTTGTGTGCAAAGCGTCTCAAAGGGTCAACTCAGGTGCCATGGCATTTGACAACTAGCGCAAGTCTTGAGGCCAGAGGCGTCAGTTACGTGAAGCCAAGAGGGGGGGGGGGCATAAAGGATAATACTGCGTGCAAGACGCTCACAAATATTTCCCCTCTATTTGCAATATTGGCGCATATTTCCTTCATAAATTCTTGTACGACCCACATCTGCCGGCTAGAAAAGGAAGAAAGAAAGGTACCACTTGGGTTTTCGCTAATTACCGAAGTTGAAATTCTGGCTTGAAGTCAACTGCAGAAAGAGAACAGTTACAGTGTTCACTGGAGCAACACCCACAGAAAAACGCGTTCAGACGGCCCCAAACCGCTTCATCTCCCAATGAGCTGTTGTTTTGCGTCCTTCTCGTAGTGCTGCCGTCGTTCGCATTGACAGTACCCAAAGCAACCAGGACAAACTAATTCAGGGAATACACCTCTGCAACGCGTACGCGTTGCAGAGTGTAGAGAGACACACCCACACACACACAGAGGGCAGAGCTAACACATGCGCACAAAGGTTTCAGTGCTCAGCGCTCGTGTAGGCTAATGCGTCTGAACAAACACAACGACGCTTTTGTAGCTTCGTAAGTCGCAGAGGCACGAGGCCATGGCCCCAAAATATCTTCAGAGAAGCTGCCGAAAAGCTCTTGCGATTGACGTCGGCCTAATTTACAAAATAAAAGAAGGGTCTCGTGCTTAAAAGTTTTACAGGAAATGTCGGGCACGCAGCGAAAGCGAAGAGGAGCGTGAAACGAGTGTCTGGTCTTTCTTTGCTCTATAACGAGCTCTGTAGTGATATAACGAGCCTACCATAGTAAAGGGTAATTACGGCTTTGCTAAAGTAAGTGCAGCGTTAAAAAAAATGTTCTTCGTGCATTTGCTTAGTAGTCATGAGACAGTTTTAGTTGGGTGCCCGCAGAGCTGCCCCGGACGCCCTACTAAAAATGTCTCTGTTTCCCATCCGCGTCGACCTAGACGTTCTAGATCCTCAGGCGACCTCTTTAACTTATACAACGCGAAAGGAAAAAAAGAAACTGCACGGAGATCGCCAGGTGCTAACGCGATGTCGGGTCTGCACACTCCATCGACGCTGGTTACTACAAAAGTGAGCGCTCTCGAGTTGTGGGAAAGCACAGAAGAGGTGAAGGTACAGGACTTCTACGTACCACAAACATGCCGACTCCAGATCTTGCTCCATTATGAGAGTCCGGAATCCACCGCGATTTATAGTCTATAGACGCAAGCAAAGGCGCGTGCATGCGGCGCTGAGCCATGCTCCCACCTAGGGCTGCAGAAATAGCGTCTTTCCTTGTCCTCAACGTCCCCCCCTCCTCCTCCTCTTCCTGTGCATTACACGACAAACCGTGCACACGTCGGTGCTATTTGAATTAAGGTGAGTGCCGGAATCCACACGGTGGTCAAAGCGGTACTTTAACGGAAGGTCACTGCGTGCTCCAGAGAGGTCTAAGGTTCTTTTTAGGGGCGAAGCTCCTTAAGGCGGCACCCGTTCGTCCCTTGTAGTCGTAGTCGTAGTGCGTAACCAGTCTTACGCTTTGACCTCCAAGGTGGTGCCGGTGGGAGATTTTTCCTGTGCGTTGTTGAACAATAAAAAATTCGCAGCGGTAGCTAAAAGCCGACCTCTTCTGTCTCTCATTCCCATTAGCAGCCATTCTTTACCTCCGAGGTAGTGCCTGGTGAGATTTCTCCTGTGCGTGATTAAACAATAAAAATTTTGTTCAAAACGCCGTTGATTGATGAAATAAACCAACGAAAGACGCCAGATGTTTTGTAAAAGCAAAACGGAAGAACGCCAGATGTTTCTAAAGCAAAACGAAAAGACGCCAGCTGCTTAACGAAAGACGCCAGATGTTTTTCTAATGCAATGGTTTTCTAAACAATGAAAATTCACAGCGTACATGTAAAATTAAAGTGAGCTGCAAGTCGTCATAACTCATCGAACCTTTAGTATAAACGCGCCCGATCTCACGTCGGTGATGATGTACTGGGCAGAATTCACGGAAGATTCACGGTTTACCGATGAACCTCCGCAGCTTCGCCCACTCATCATCATGCACTCCGTGGATATGCTGTGATTTTTTTAAACACGAAAGTGTTTTATGCCGGGGTCCATCAAGACTTCTCTGACATCATTTCAGTCACGGATGTGACGTCGGTAAAATGCACACGAACAGATGACAAAGAAACAAATGAAAAGTTTGGATGACCTGGGAGTCGAACCCACGACTTCGCAGTCCGCGACGATGGGTCCCGGGCGCTTAACCCACTGCGCTACCGACACTCGTGCATGAGGCTTCACGAACGCGCCTCATATCTTTCACACTTTCTTCCTTTCACAGTTACCCTGGTTGGCGGGGGGTGGTGTGGCCGTCTGGGATTGGTGAAGTGAAGTGCTGCATCATGGCACTAAGGAGCGCCGACAACGAGCCTTTTAGTAGTTTCAGCTTACGGTGCAGCGAGAGACACGCCAGCGGGAAGCGGAACGCCTTGCCCCGTTCGCGGGTCAAGCTCCGAACTCTGCCTCTCGCGTTCCTGAAGCGCTGTGTGGTACACGCATGAGCACAGGCGCAGGTTACCCTATTACTGAGGAGCGCACACTTTGGCGTTTCTGTCCTCAAATAACGCCGCTTTGAATGAGTGCATATCGAGTACCTGTATTATGTGCTTGTTGATGCCATCTTTACGTGGGATTCAGCATATGATGTGCCCAGGTGTATGTTAAATACTTCAGCTACCACAAGGGCCAAGTCATAATCCTTGTCGTTACTTGTTAGGATGGAGATGTGCCGCTAGGCATCAACGTGGGGCATACACGTTCATCAGTACTATAGCTGCCGAACACCAGTAGATGTTGGTTGTGCAAGCGCTCATTCATCAATGTACAATAAAAAATCAACTATACTTCTGTATACCGATAAGTAGCGTAGCCCAACATTTTTTTCGGATGGGGGTGGGGGTTCAACCATACTTGATGTATGCTCGTGCGTACGTTTGCATGTGCGCGTGTAGCAAAAATTGAAAATTTTCGGGGAGGGGGGTTGACACTCCCTCCCCCCCCTGGCTTCGCCAGTGATACAGATGGTGCGCGGTATATACCGAGATACGGTTGCATCAATACCAAGTCGGTGTTATAGAGATTCCTATGACGGAGGGATCAGCCATGTTTTCTGTTTTAATGAGCAAGCGAGAAACGAGGCACAAAGACCGTAGCTATCCACGCAACCGTGGCGATCGTAGGAACAACGGGTGTTCGAAACGAACAGTATAGGAAATAAAGTTAAAAGAGGGGAAAATAATGAAACGCAATAAGTCGATCTAGACACGTCGATACGAGATGTCTTGTGTGGTAAGATCACCCCACAGGAAAAGAAAAAAAAATAATGACCGTTCCGTAACGTTTTCTATAACCACAAAGAGGTCACAGTCCTCCTTTGCGTCTGTGTTGCACGCAGAAGTTATGCTTACTGCGTTGCCTATGCGATATCATCTGCTTAGTCAACGTGAGGCAGGTAGGCATGCCCTACATTGACTTTAAGTGATTGCAAAAAAATGTACAGTGGGCCATTTGCATATTCCACTTTCTTCGAACATGTCAGGCTCAAGTTGCGCAGAACACTCTGTACAGCCTATTAGCCCTACGCTCCTTATGATAATGAAAGCATAAGTCGATGCTTCGAAGGCTTGCTTTGACTTCCCGAAAATGGCAGGGCAGCTGCAGAAATCTTTGCTCGTGTTCGTGTTCGATTTTAGGACCAAAGAATCATTCCTCCACCGCCCACATTTACTGTTCAAAAATGCGCTGCATAGGTACCAACCGGGCTTCGTCATCGTAATAAGTGTCGAAATCGTCTTTCTAGGTAACTTTCACATATAGCAAAGAGCAAAAGAAAAGCTCCTACACTAGTTTATAATATTTGGCTACGAACTCCCTACCAGAGAGTCTATGAACGACGGCGTATAACTCTCATGTATTTTTGTTATTTTACGAAGGGTTAACTTTGACTAAAAGCAGTTTATTTTTGTACTAAAATGACCAATAGGAGAGGTTGGTGCCTTTATGGCGGCACCGGCTACTCCCTCTCGCTTATCAAACGGAATATGGAATAATAATAATAATAATAATAATAATAATAATAATAATAATAATAATAATAATAATAATAATAATAATAATAATAATATAATGGCACAAATATCATACCGTGGCACACAGTAATCCACGAGCACAGGAGTCACAAGTAGTCGAGCACGAGTTCAGGTACGTAAAATAAGTTCACATTTACACGTCCGAAGTCAGATATTCTGTATGGCTTGACCTACACAGGAAATCACGCAAAGACACCCCCACCCCCACCCCCCTCAAAAAAAAAAAAGAAAAACCCGTGTCGATAGCAGAAAGCGCGCAGGCAATCAACATTTGACGAACTGCTCTTCGAAATGACGGTGCAATAAACGCGAGTTAAAAGCCCACAGAAAAGCAATCAAGAGCGCCGTTTGTGTTCAAAAATTACGCCACCTCACATTAAAAACCTGGAAGAGTTGGTTGATATCAAGTGCAATATACGCACTGGCTCGCGTAAGTTGCGGAAATTTTGAGCCCCTATTACATTTCCCGAAAGCAATAAACTCGTTTTCAGTCCAATGTGATGCACAGGCCTACGGTAATAATCTAAATGTGAATCAGGTTAAAATCTTCATATTGGCCGCCAACTCGTGCGCCATAGCTAAAAATGGCATCCGCGGGCGATGGTTCCTGTAGACCGAAATGCGAAAATCACCGGAACAAGAACTCCATTGGAAGGCAGCTAGATGGGAGGTTGTAAGTGCTGTGCAATAAAGATCTACCGGCCCGTATAACATTTCGAAATATTGAAGAGAGACTGCAGGCCGTGCTCATGGTAAACGGTGCTATATTAATATGAAACGTGAAGCTGCTTTTTTTATTGACATGAAAGAGCTCATATTGGATGCAATACCATGCAAACGCCATGTGGAATTGAATTTGGAAAAGCGATGTTGCTCTAATTTTGGATTAATAAGCTGTCGGATGAAACGAGTGCTTTGTATACTGTATAAATGCCATGCCTGACAATAAATAAATAAATAAATAAATAAATAAATAAATAAATAAATTTATTTAGGCTGCTGGGCTAGTTGGCTTGGATTAGCTACGTAACATGATAATGGCGAGCAGGACACGGACGAGTAGAGAGACTAGTATAATAATAATAATCAATCAATCAATCAATCAATCAATCAATCAATCAATCAATCAATCAATCAATCAATCAATCAATCAATCAATCAATCAATCAATCAATCAATCAATCAATCAATGATTTATTTAACGTGCCCAGGAACAACCGTAAGGTCTTTGTGCTGGCGCACGCAAAAAAAACAATAAAAATAAACAATATAATACAGACAGTTTTCAGAAATAAAAAGAGCAAAAACACGCAGACAAAGAGAAATGAACACAAAAGGGGAGGAGTAAAATAAGACAACACGAGAAATAATGACGGGGCATAAAAAATTAGATTGCATATATACAACTATGTGGAAAGACTGAGAAGGGAAGACTTTGTACATTGTGCAACACTATGTCAAAACAGTGCAAAGCTCGGATAAAAACAATGATTGTGGGCTATGAAAAACGTCAAGATCAAGAAAATTACCATTATAGAGACTTTGTATTCTGTGAACGGTAGAGTGTTGGAAGAAGCAGGCGGGTACATGAAACGGTCTGTTCTCTCTGGTTAACTTACGCGGAATTCGAAAATTTACACAATTGAGAAGTACAGGGCAGGATATGATACCGTGGACTAGCTTGTAAAGAAATAAGAGATCAGAGCGATTTCGTCGGCAGTGAAGTGATGGCAGTGATAATAATTCAGCAGTACTTGAACGGGATCCAGAGTCATTTTTAGCAAAGCGATGGTTATATATGCTGAGGAATTTTTTCTGGACTCGTTCAATGGTGTTACCGCTGGATTGAGCAATGCCATTCCATATCACGGACGCATACTCAAGTTGCGGAAGACATATTGCCGTGTACAATTTGTGTAGGGCCATGGGAGACCTGAATTCTCGAGATATTCTACAAACACGTCCGAGAGAACGAAGGCCCCGCATAGCAGCACGCTTAATGTGAGAAGAAAAGTTTAACGCGCTGTCAACAACAACACCAAGATCACTGATTTCATAAACCTTGCATAACGGCACAGAATTGACAGAGTATTGAAATGACACGCTAGATGTTTTGCGAGTGATAGACATGAATTTTGTCTTCGAGGTATTCAGAGAAAGGTTATTACCGTCGCACCATTCGGAAAAAGAGCGCAAGTCTGACTGCAGCAAGCGACAGTCGTTAACTGAATGAATTTCCTTAAAAATCTTGATGTCATCGGCATACAAGAGGAAAGAAGAATTACGAATGGCAAAAGAAACATCATTAACGTAAATTAAAAATAGGAGTGGGCCTAATACCGACCCTTGAGGGACCCCACTAGTCACTTTATACAAAGAAGACGTTTGGCCATTTACGGCAACATAACAATATCTATTGAGCAGATAGCTCTGCAGGAGATTCACAACTGACAAGTCAACATCAAAGTGCGCAAGTTTAACCATAATCAGCGTGTGGCTGACTACGTCAAAAGCCTTGCTCAGGTCACAGTAAATTACGTCAACCTGTCCTCTCTGAGAAATAGGTGTGGAGATCTGCGTCATGAAACTAGCAAGATTTGTGGTAGTTGAGCGGCCAGCGAGAAAACCATGTTGATTAGGAATCAATGAGTTTTTCACACTAAAAGACAATATGTCGTGAAGAGCCAGCTCGAAGATCTTTGATGTGGCACATAGTAGAAAAATCGGGCGATAATTAGAAGCATCTGTTTTAGAGCCCGACTTAAATACTGGAAAAACACGAATAATAATAATAATAATAATAATAATAATAATAATAATAATAATAATAATAATAATAATAATAATAATAATAATAATAATAATAATAATATTATTATTATTATTATTAATAATAATAATAATAATAATAATAATAAACTGACCATCGCGAAAAATGTGCTTATAGCCAAGGGTTTTCTTTTTGTACCGCGTATACGCGCAAGATTAGGGGCCAGAAGGCGTTCCTCTTGGCACGGACAATGCCTCAGGCGCTGGTACAGATTAAGCCTTAGCACAAGGTAGCAGTGTACCATTTCTTCGCAATTTTTAAACTGAACGATACGTTGAAATTTCGATACTACTGATCGAAACATCGATTCAGTGTTTCCGCTGCTCATTATATCGCACAACAAAGAAAGAAAGCCTCGCTTTCGCGTTGGCGGTTTTCGATTGCGGCCCGCACATATACGACAGGCGATTATACTATGTAACCGTGAGCCGCCATGCCGTCTGCTGGCTTTCGTCACTTAGGGATCCTACGAGTAGTGTATGCCGAAATATACAAATGCCCACTAAGACATCGACGTTCTGACCGGGTAGCGTTACTGCTAGTACGCTTTCGTTTTGTAAGACCCAATGGTATTTCAGCCGAGCCATTATTTTTGCTTATCGCGATAGCTCGGGTTTGCTGGGGCCCTTAGCAACAAGTAGACCTCGGCCGCTACGTTCTGCGCAATCGGATGATTTCTCCCTTAAACCGAAACCCCCAAATGTTGCCGATTTTCTCCCGAGAGGCGTTATTTTGCAACGCGTAGTTTCTCAACCCTCAGCGACTTTTCAAAATACGTTTCGTACGGCGCTACTGATCGCAATACTCTATTTTTTGAGAGAGATTTGTCGCAGGGCACATATACAAAAATTCGCAGAGGGGCATTAAATAAATCCATCGAGTCAATTTCGATGCAGGTACGGCGCAGCAATGAATTAACAATTTTGTCACCTGTTGTAAAGCGGTAAAGGCGTTCGAAACATCTGCGTGTAGTTTTACCTTCTGATATCTTTAGTAGCTAGGCGACGAATAACCGCCGTGCATAAGAGAGGGTGTCTAGGGTTGTCACTTACAGATTAGCAGTTGCACGGGACAACAGGTGTCAACATAGCGCCCCAGCCTGAAACCTGCGAAGACAACTTCCTCTGCCGGCGGAAGGAAGTGGCCATCACACAGATGTATAAATTACTGCTTCTTTACACAATTTGCCCGTACATATCGCATCGGAGCATTGTGGGTAACCATCCTGGCTGTTCACTTGAGAGAGAGAGAGAAAGAGAAGAGGAAGGCAGGGAGGGTAACCAGAAGGAAGAATCCGGTATGCTACCCTGAACTGGGGTTGGGGAATAGGGGTTGAAAGAGAGAGAGAGCGAAAATAAATAACAAGGAACAAAAAAAAAAAAACAATCACAACCACACACACACACACGAGAGCGTTCCACTCAGAGGCGTTCTGACATGCCAGTAGATCGCAGGAAGCTTAGTATCGCTTGTTCGTTGAAATTTGAGATACGTGGTACTTGAGATAGAGCGTTCTACTTATAGCTTTTAAGGCGAAGGCCACTGACGCCTCATCAAACGCGAAAATTCATCGTGGCGTGGGCCGTCGACCCGCGGCGTCGACACGAGGGATGCAAAAAGTCATCATCATGTGATGACGTCACCATGTAACGTCTCGATGACGTCACAGATCGCCAACATTTGTGAAGTCATCATGGCGTACTCTATAACGTCACATAACCTGACTTCAGATAATGACGTCATCACATGAAATCGTCGCGTGGTCAAACGTGGGCCGATCACGGAGGCAGTGCGAAACCAGGTGTGATGCAGAAATCTTGCAATGCCTCTGATCCTGGCGGCATTGCAAAACCACGTTAGGTGCATGAAGCTTTCGGAGGGGGGCGGGGTAAGGTCAATACATCGACTGAGACAAAAAAAAAAAAAAAAGATGGCTTTCGCCTTCGAGTCGTTTTAGGCGAATGAATAAGGGACCCTGTGACTTTTCTTTTGAATTATCTTTCCTTCCCCCTCCCCCCTTCCCCAGTGCAGGGTAGCCTACCGGGCTCAGCCCTGGTTGACCTCCCCGCCTTTCTTTTATTCTTATTCTCTCTCTCTCTGTCAGTGTTGTCCAACCACATTAGATGGGAAACCCACAGGCTTCATGCATCAAAATCCAAACTCAACATTGGTAAAGATTGTGGAGGTCTGCTGATTGTTGCGCCACCTGTAGACGCTAAAGAAAATCAATGAATGAGATTGTTTTATGCAATGGGTTGCACAGGACCGAAAGGATGGTGAAGCGAGCAGTGAGCTTACGCTTGCGGCTTACTTTTTGCGGATAATATTGCAGCCGCAGAACTGTGACATTTCGTAGAAGCACTTTTTGTAATCCTCGCAGCGGTAGCTCACAAAATGACACAAAAGATTGAAGCGATGCAGTGTAGTCTCTGTCACGGCTCCTTATTGGCACATCGGTTCATTGACATCCGCAAACATGTCCACGAACGTGTCATGGTTTCGGAACGCAAATTCGCAATTGATATGATGAAAAAACTGTGGCTTGAATTAGTTCACGTCACCTTGTGAGTGTTATGTCTAACCACTCAAGTGTTTGCGATCCCGGAGTCCATTCTGCACGTTCGTGCAATATTGCCTCACTCTACCGCGTCACAACCATTCACTGAAGCCTCCCCAAGCCGCATATTGTACACATGGCGTAAGTTTGTCCGTAAGCACCCACGCATTCTTGGTCTCATCCTTGAGCGAAAGACTCGCGGAATATTATATTATATGGTGACATAGCACAAGTCTCGCCATACTACGTTTAATAAGCACGAGAGCTTGGTCTATATCTGAGAGAAATATTTTCGTCTTGAAACTGCAGAAGTAATATCAGTCCAACACATATATTTTATCCTTCTCTGCGTGCAAAAAGTTATCAGGTCAATTGGAATCGATAATAAGCTACTTGAACAGCAGCGTCTACTTCAACATTTACATCCACTAGCTTAGACACTTTTTTTATGACTTTCCTTTCCCTTCTCGTGGGAGCCTTCACGATACTATGGGTGCTCTTACGTCAAACAAAGAACGACAACGCAGTGTTTGATGGTCTCCCCTTTCAAGCATTACACATTGGGCTTTTTAGTCGCGTCCCTTTTAATATTTAACGAAGAGCTCGAGTCTCCGAAATACCGTAGAACAGCTCGCCCAGAGTGACACGTGCGTGCGAACGGTCTTCTGCGCTAACGCAGGCAGCGCTTCGTGACCTCAGCATCTTACCTGTAGGAGTGTGCGTAGCGGCACTCTGACAAAAAACAAAGCACGCCGGATGTTTACGGTCTGAGAGAACAGCTATACGCCTCGCGCGCCATGCCTCACTATTAGATGAACTGCCTGTTTATTGCTGCACGGCGGGAAGCTCCCGGTGGAATGCCGCATCTCCGAAAGCCTTGAGTTTCCCACTGCTATATAAGCAACATATTTTCTCTTTTCGTCAAGGACTATAGTAGTTACTAATCCTACGTCAGTACCGGCGAGCAAGACTGTTGATTGTGTCGGGTCTATCGATGCAATTGTTGCACATATGAGACAGAGTAGGTCATGCGTTCCACTTTGGATTTGGGTTTGGTCTATGCGTAGACGTGGACGCCTGCGTACGCGGGTACAATCGCCGTTATAAGTTTAGAGACCCCAAGGCCTGAGAAAGCTTTGAATTTCCCAGCAATTTCTGACTATGTGCGTTCGAACTGCAGAGTAGATGTCGTCAGCGTGTTTAATTAATTAATTAATTAATTAATTAATTAATTAATTGATTAATTCATTAATTAATATTAGTTTATTTATTTATTTATTTGATTTGCATACATATAGATACCCAGAGAAAAGAGGGAGAGAGCAAGCTGGCAACTGCCACCTAGAGGGGCACAACAGGGCAGCAATTTAAATTCAAGGCTGTTTGCCGAAGCAGCGGTAATTGTGGTCGCTAATCTTTTGTGGTCTCTTGGTCCCTAAACTTCTGACGCTGACTCCACGTCTTGCTTTGGGCGTCTTCTCATTCAACAAAGAGCATTGCGTAGTTCTTCTAAAGAACATAGCGGAGGAGGGATTGCTTTATCTTCGGCAGCTTTCTATTCTCTTATTCCTGAAGCTCTCTACAGTCACAGATGTTCGGGTGGAACTTGAAGAAACACAATCCGCAATTCTACCAAAGATGGTTTATATGTATCAAGAAACTACAATTACTTCTACTTTCTGTCCGTGACGTAAGGTATTCATAACGCGCACTAGCGAAATCGGGCCCATTGTCGAATCTGCTAAAGTTACTATAGGAATGACAGCAGTGGGAGTGAGAACATTATCCTTCGTTCTCAGCGTCCCAAGGAACACAGCAGTACAAAATTTAAAAAAAATATCGCTAGACGAACCTCCCGAAGACATTCAAGTTCTTAGCACGGCGAGGAGAACGCTTCGTATCTCCTTTCTCGGGTAACGAAAAAAGAAAGCTGGCGTAGTCTCATTCAACCCTAAAGAGTGCTCATAACAACCTTAGAGCGAGCGCTCGAATTTCGCAAATTTTAACTACTGGGTCATAAACACAGCGCCAGAAAGCGGCGACTGTTTCGGGCACTGTCGTCCCCGTAGAACAGCTTCGCTTCTTATAGAGTGTATCTATTTTTTTCCGCCATTTTAAATATTGAGTGGTTTCATCATCACTTCAGCTGCGGTCCGTATTAATTGAAATGGTAATGAATTCTCACATCAGGAGATAATTAAACCATTACGAATAAACAAGCGAGAGTTCGAGCGAGCTAATTACAGCCGTTGGAAAGACTCTAGAATTATGTATGCACAATCGTCTCCTACTAAGAAACAAGCAGCCCATTTTCAACTCGTCACTTCAGTTAACCGTGTAATTGTGGCCACGCTAATGCAAAGCGAGCAGTGATATGTGCAAAATCACTGCCGATCGTCCTGCGGAACAGGAACTCTTTCTTTCGCAGTAATAACTATTTCGCTTCGATCGAACAGTGGAATTTGGCACAAGCAGAAGGAGCGATCGAACTGCACACACAATGAGCAACCATTGCAGAATGTATGCATTCCGCAGGACGGTCGATCAAGATTGGTGAAAGAAGAAAAGTCGTGCTCAAGAGGTCAGCAAGAGGAAGGGAGGGGGCTCAAACACTCCGCGAAATAGCTACAGATTTTCTCTCTCTCTCTCTCTCTCTCTCTCTCTCTATATATATATATATATATATATATATATATATATATATATATATATATATATATATATATATATATATATATATATATATATATATATATTCAACCGGTTCATCGAGGTCATCGCACAAGTAATTCAAACGCCGTAATTCTCCGCCACGTGCTCACACCGCCTCATTTCAGCAGTCTCTTTTTTGCGCAGCACCCGAGACTGGAATGGCCTTCTGAACGAAGCAGCAGACATCCGCGATTTTGCGCGCTTCAGAAATGCCATCCAGACTCAGCCGCATCATAATCAACGCCTTCATCGATACCGCCATTTTAATGTCGCCCACCTCTCATATAAAATTCCATACGGCACCCTTGAGGTTATAGTAAAGAAACAAATAAATAAATAAATAAATAAATAAATAAATAAATAAATAAATAAATAAATAAATAAACCTGCAAACACACACACACGAACATCTGAAAAGGGGTGCCGGACACCCCCCCCCCCCCCCCCCCCCCCCCCCGGCCACTCTCCTCGAAATAAATTTCTGGCTGGGCTGCTGAACTATATACGCCAAAGGAGAACAGATCTTCATGGTAAAAGCAACACAAGATGACGACTGCACGAGGAGAAGAACGACACAGGACAGGCGCCGAACTAACAACTGTCGGGTCACCAAGAACAGATCACCTCAATCTAGCCGGTGCCTACAATGAGTTAATTCATTAAAGCGAAGCATAGACTTTGTGATTGCTTCGGAAACAAAGTACACTCAAAGTGGATCCAAGGGCCAACAAGTAACGTTCGTAGATGAAACTCCTAGGGAGACCGATTGCTCTGCCCGATTGCCCCTATCCCTTCAGGCAGACCTCGGCAATGCATTGAAAGCACGAAAGCCCAAAGTTGTGCTCACTACTCACCGCAAGAGATTCCAGAGGAATTCGGTGGTCGTTGCTAAAACAGTGACAACGCCATGTAGTTTCACTGTGGCTCCGTGTGAGGTTTGCTATAAAAGCGTACTGTAGCAATATATCTGGGCTTCTGTAGCCCTACAAACAAACAAACAAACAAACAAACAAACAAACAAACAAACAAACAAACAAACAAACAAACAAACAAACAAACAAACAAACAAACAAACAAACAAACAAACAAACAAACAAACAAACAAACAAACGAAAAGTTAAGGCAGCTTCCCCCTAGTGGTGCCAAGCCTGAAGGAAGTGCGGAGCTGGGTGGCGTTCTTTGTTTCTCTTCGGCTTTCTCTTTCTTTCCTCCTCTCTTTCTTTCTTTTTCTCTTTATTTCTATTTATTTTTATTTTTCTTCCTATTTTTTTCCCTTTCTTTCTCTCTTTTTCCATTTCTGGCTTGCTTCTGCTTTTTTTTCAATTTTTATACGTGGCTTTGCCTGCGTTACGCCAAGCGACGACAGCATACGAGAGCCCGGGCCCCTAAAGTGCTCCGCACATGAAAATAATCTTGCGAAGAACCGAGTAGTGGCAGTTTCCACGCGATCAAGTTGCTTCATAAATTTACATGCATCATAAGTTACTTGAGTGAACTAATACATGTAGCACAGTATATTTAGTCAAAGGCAAAAGTAGACGCGTCAGAGTAGATATGACAGGTGCGGATGCAGAACATATTGTTCGAAAGGAGTGCACTCGGCAGCAGAGAAAGGCAGGGAGTTGGGGACGAAGTATGGAAAAAAAAAAGAAGGGTCAGAAGGGGACACTTACGGAGCATTAAAAGGTCGAGAAAGCTTCATTAAATAAAACGTAACTGGGTAGTTCTTTCTAAAGGGCGAAGCACCGAAAGGAACAGCAAGGTAAAGGTTAATCTTCCACTATAATTTCTAATCGCTAACGAGTCCTATTCGCTCAGTGCACGCGCATTTTTTAAGTCTGTCAACAAAAGAATGCGGTCACCACGACCTGGAATGGAACGAGGGAGATTTATATTATACTTGTTCAGTCGCCGAACTCGTTTCGTTTAAGAAGATGAGCACGAAAAGAGTAAATTAACTGGCTGCAAGTTTAATTAGGCTGATTGCGCTATAAGACAGGCGAAATGTACGGCAATTCACTGTAGCTGCATACAATATTAGGGATAAATCTGGAGCTGCTAGTGGTTCTGTTGTCCCTCTTAGTGATCTACAACGGTCTGTGGTAACCTAATTTCTTGCAGAACGGCTAATGTCACGAAGCTGTGGAGACGTTGGCTGTGTGGATACTTTCGCTGACGTATCTACGTTGAAGCCGACGGAGTGGACGATTAAGCACGGCACATGCGGTTAATTTTCAGAGCAGTTTACCGACCACTAAGACGCCGTGCGTATCACTCACCGTAGGACAGTGTTTCTTTTTTTTTTTCGGCTCGCTCGGAATGGGGTCACTAAGTTGCCTGAGCACCCGCGCATTTTCTCCTAGCAGGAAATGGCGCAAGCTGCCGTCGACAACACAGCCCTTATTACTTTCCGAGCGTGGGGACGAAAGTCCTGTTTATCTATAGCTTTCAGCACAGGTTTCTCTACAGAAAACGTCACACTTGCCTTAGAAGGGCGAAAAGTTGACAGTGATAGCAAAATATATATGATATCATGGGAAGCAATGCTCGTACTTTTATGTGAGGAATAACGCGCAGTGAATATTCGTGCACTAACTAAACATACTTTGCGTCGTGAGTCCGAAGACACGCACGTCGAAGACAGCGGGCACTGTTGCGGCCATAACGCCGGTTTCACGAGGAATGCCTCGAGCTTGCTTCAAAGCCAACGTTCCGTGCTCTCACGCCCTTCAACATTCAAAACTTTACCATTAAAACGATGGAAAATCGGCAGATCACGTGACCTCCGACGCGCGTCGCACAAGCCGGGCGTGCTCGGCAGGCTCGGCAGTACAGGTCTCGCATGCACAATTGTATGGGGATAGGCTAATGCCCGAAATAAAGCCTAACGTCCGAAATAAAGCTCCATGATCTTGACCGCATGTCTACAGATGCTGCGAGTACAAGCACTTCCGGACTGGCTGTCTTCTTCTAAAGATGCACTTTTGTTATTAAGGCGAAAGCCTTAGATGTCTCATCAAATGCGAAATGTGACCGTCGGCGTCGACACGAGTGATACAAAGAAGAAATAATCATGTGATGACTCCACAGGTCGCCAAAAATCGCGATGTCATTATCACGTCACTATTACGTCACATGATGACGTCATCAGATTTGGTCAAAGGTGGGCCGATCCCGGAGGCAATGCAAAACCACGTTGGGGCAGAAAGCTTACAGGGGTGGGGATAGGGAAGGGAGGGATCAATACAATCGACTGAGAAGAAAAAAAAGAATAAGAAGAAGCACATGGCTTTCGCCTTCATGTCATCTCGAAACGCATAAGGGACCGTACGAATTTTCCATGTCTCAACTTCACTCGCTGCAATTAATCTGAATGTACTACTTTCAAACTGTTCTTAATTCTTAGGGATACAGGTGTAAATAATAGAGGCGTGTGAGTATTTAGCATTTCTAATGTGAGCTGGATTCCTAGGTATATAATTAGAGTTTGGTTCAATGCTTTGATCTTATACTTGTTTTAAATCTAAATTTGGCCACACGCCTGTGGAAGTCTGTCCGTGCAACAGTGTCGTTGGGTGCCCAAAATTACTCTTATATACTATCGACGAATTATGAGCTTTTATTTTTACATGCGTTTAAATAATTGCATCGCCCTTCGCCTTCGTGGATCACGGTGCACCTATTTTCGTAAGCTCTTAGAATGAGGAGATTATTCTAGGTTATTGGACTATTCATTTTGAATTGTCTTAATACATACACTGTTCGAAGATTTCGTCATTAGAACACTGGTACCACCTAAGGGTACGTCACACCTACAGTGCGCACTATTACTTGTCTGGTGAAGAAACTCTTTCGCCATCACGGGCCATTGCGCCATAATGCACCACATATAATCAATAACACGGGCAGTATATAATATATTTACGTTCTGCACTTCCTAATAATAATAATTTCTGGGGTTTAACGTCCCAAAACTACGATATGATTATGAGAGACGCCGTAGTGGAGGGCTCCAGAAATTTCGACCACCTGGGGTTCTTTAACGGGCACCTAAATCTAAGTACACGGGCCTCAAACATTTTTGCCTCCATCGAAAATGCATCTCCCGCGGCTGGAATTCGATTCCGCGACCTTCGGGTCAGCAGTCGCGCGCTATAACCACTAGATCACCGTGGCGGGGTTTCTGCACTTCCTGCGTCCCCAACTGGTGCGATCATTCGCTCAGATAAAAGGAAGAGTTTTATAAAGAATAGTTTTCTCACATACTCGGCATAACACGACGCTCTTCGTGTCCTGTACTCACCTCGCTCTGTGTACCAGGTTGGTTACATGAAACACTCGCTCTGGTACCGATCGAATAACGTCTTGCTTATAAGAGTGTCGTGTCCCATCAACAAGCGCTTATTGTGTCATTGTGCTCATTGCTTGGGGTGGGTATTTTTGTGCGGGATGGCATACGTGGCTTTTGACTTGAGTCTCTTGTTTCGCGGTGGGCTATTGCTTCTGTGTGGGGATGTGTAATTAAATCCTGGTCCCATGACGAAATACGAAGCGGTGCATTTTGAAAAAAAAAAAATTGCACAGGTACTCACGCAGCTACAGACAGACCAGGCGACTGTTTTGTCTAAACTAACGGCCATTGAAACGAATCAAATAGAACTTGAAAAGAAAATAGACAGCGTGATTGCAATGACCACTGTAATTGAGCATGGTGTTTCACAAGTCGAGGACTCAGAGCGGAAGCTTGAGGCTAGAATCGACGATCTCGAAAATAGGAACCGGAGGCTAAATCTGCTCTTTTTTTTTTTTTGGCATCCCGGACAATGAGCCGAAAGAAACGTGGCAAACATCTGAAGAACTAGTCAAGAGTGTTTGTCAAAAGAACCTTAGCATTGATCACACACCTGTCGTCGAAAGAGCACATCGGGTGGGAGCATGCCAGGAGGGGAGATTGTAGCGAACTTTTCGAGATGGAAAGTGCGTCAGACTGCGCGACGGAATGCTCGCAAACTTGAAGGCACGGGTCTCGGCGTTTCGGAAGACTTCAGTCACGCAGTCCCAGAAAAATGTCGAAGCAAAGAATTCCGTGTGCGTCTGAAATATGATAAGGCGGTTATATATGAGGACACATACACATGGGCCTTTGATACAAGCCAACCAATTTTACTGAGAGCGCGTTCGCGTTCGAATAACGCGGAATGACATGCGCAAGATAAGAGCTCTCATAACCGCAACAGCGGCTCGGTTGGGCCTGAAGAATTTTCCGTGCTCTTAGTGAATTGCAGGAGCATAAAAAAAATCACACCATCTCCCGCTAAAGGGGACCATGAGGCGATGCGAAGCCAGAGCACTTGCACGATCGCGTTCCGTTGGCGCTCGTTGGGCATGCTACCGACCTCGCGTCGTGGAACGCGAAGAGGGACGCTACGCGCGTCGTATCTTCCATCTATCCTGGCCGTTAATTCTCACAGGGCAGGCGGGCGAGAGGGGGGCAGCGTAGGAGAGGAGAGAGAAGGGGAGGCGACGCGCATGCGCTCGAGCACATCGCGGCGTTGCGGAGGAGAGAATTTCGGCATGTCTAGCCAAAGCCAGCTAGCTTTGGTCTAGCCCGCGTTTCAGAGGAAGAGTGGAAAGGGGGAGGGGAGAGGGGAGTGGAGAGGGAAAGTGGAGAGGGGGAGGCGAGATGGAAAGTGGAGAGGGGGAGGCGAGATGGAAAGTGGAGAGGGTGAGTGGAGAGGGGAAGGGGAGAGGGTGAGTGGAGAGGGGAAGGGGAGAGGGTATGCGCATGCGCAGTAAGGGTGGTCACGCCGCACACCACCACCACCACCACCACCACCGGATTGAGCTCCGCCTTAAGATACTTCGCATCTAAAATGAAACAGATGATTTTGCCTCTCTGGTTTCAACTGTCTAGCCACATGTCGTACTAGGTACCGAATCCTGGTCAGATAAGAGCATTAATAACATCGAAGTATTCCCACCAGGGTTTACTGTCTTCCGTAAAAATAGACACCGGCACGGCGGAGGCGTTTTATTTTAATATCAAATGACTCGCCCAGTGAGGAACTTCATTTTGACAATGATGCAGAATCAGAGTGGTGTCGAGTGCACTTCCCAAAGGGATCTAAACTTGTATTTGGATCCTTCTAACGCTCAGCTGATAGTAATGACACTCCGATTCCTAATCTTGCTGACATCTTATCAGTGCACCCTGATACTGTCTTTTTGGGTGGCGATTTTAACCTCCTAGATATAACTTGGACTAGTGACGGCGCATTAACTAACAAATCACGAATCAATACAAGCTTTAAAGAACTACTCATATTAAGCCAATATGTACTCGTTCCTACTAGACAACAAGCTACATTAGATCTTGTCCTTTGTAACGACCCCAACGTTGTGACCAAAGTATCAACGCAACCTGGGCTAAGTGGCCATGAAGCAGTTGTTATAAACTTAAACATTTCAGTGGTCCCGATGCGTGTGCAAATTCCACGGCGAGTATTCTTATATGAGAAAGGTGACTTTGACAGCATTCAGGCAGAATTAGCAACACACTTGCCAATCTTCCAACGTCTGTCAGAAAGTAGTGACGCAGAGCATTTACGGTCTACTTTTCGCAGCAAACTATTAGAACTACTAGAAAAATATGTCTCTACAAAATTACTGCGGCAAAAAAAATAATAAACCGTGCTTTAATTCTGAAGTGCGCAAATTAATACGGAAAGCAACAAGTGGGTGCAAAAAATCCTGCAACAATAACACTTCACTTAACCGCCAGAACTTAAAGTATGCAAACAGGACGCTAAATCTAGGAATCAAAGAAGCGAAACAATAATTTTTTCCCAATTAAACACAGATCTGTAAAAAAAAACTCCAAAGCCTTATGGAAATATATAAAAACAAGTAGAAGTGATGACACTTCAATTCGAGCTATAAAATCCGATGGAACTGCTATAACAAAAAGGTTGAAATGCTTAATCATTATTTTAAGTCGGTGTTTTCTGACAGAACAATCAGTGATACAGCTGAATCACTTCCTCATAATTTTACCTCCGCCTACGACATGCCTGAAATAAACATATATGCACACGGTAGTGACTGTCTCTTGTGGATATTGGATACTTCTAAATCTATCGGTCCTGATAGAATTCTATCCCATGTCCTAAAGAGATGTCATGGTATTATAGCACAATATCTATGTATTATGTAACATATTATATTTCAAATATCTTACGAGACTGGGTTGGTTCTACAGGACTGGAAAATCGCGGCTATTAATCCCATTTTTAAAGCAGGACACAAAAAACTGGTGGAAAACTATAGACCTATTTTCTTAACGTCAGTATCTTGCAAAATTTTTGAGCCTATGTTATACAGTCAGTTATTTAAATACCTTGAATCATTAAGCTTTTTCACTACATCACAGCACGGGTTCCGTTACGGTCACTCATGTAATACTCAATTAGTGGAATTTCAACACTATAGAGGTACATATACTTGACAAAAATAAACATCTCGACGCACCATTTCTTGAGTTCAGGAAGGCGTTTGACACAGTATGTCATCACTTGCTAAATATTAAGTTAAGATCCTTAAAAATGCATAATAAAACCCAAAAATGGATTTGTAATTATCTAACTGGTCGTAAACAGTGCGTAGTCCTTAATGGTTGTAGCTCATCACACCTAACAGTAACTTCAGGAGTGCCCCAGAGCAGCGCTCTGGGGCCACCGTTGTTCTTGATATACATTAATGACATTATAGATGACAGACAGTCCCCTATTAAACTATCTGCAGACAACTGCGTCGTCCACAGAGAAATTAATTCAATATCAGATATAACAATCCTGCAGACCGACCTTGATAACATAGGAAATTGGTGTCAGCGCTGGCAGATGAGCTTGAACATCAGTAAATGTAATCATATCCGTTTTTCAAATGAAAAATTCGAACAGCAAACACAATCCATAATTGAAGATAACAACAACCACAGCCTCAATGTGCAAGTATACGTCGGTGTGTACTTTACGCCGAAACCTAAATGGAACGTACATATACAATACACAGTATCTAAGGCAAGTAAAATGTTTTTTATTCACAGAAATTTCAAACCAGCGTCCAAAGATGTCAAAGAAACACTACTTTTTACATGTTAGATCTATCCTAGATTACGCCTCTATGATCCGGGACCCTTACCAGGACTATTTGATAAAAGCAATAGAAAAACTTCAAAATCAGGTTGGACGATTCGTCTCCAGTAACTACAACCCTATACAAAGGGTCACTGAATTAAAGCCATTGCTGGGCTGGGAAACGTTAACAACAAGAAGAAAATACTTAAGACTCAAGTTCCTTCACAGTATATTTTATAATCAAACAGGCATTGACAGCCGCACCTACCTGTCAGAACCATCCTATGTTTCAACTAGGCACGACCACTCCAAGAAAGTACACGCTACAATTGCAATACAAACCATTTTAACGCGATAGCGTTAAAGAGCTCGTGTCGCAGAAATTCCGCTGTCGGCGTCGGCGTCGTTGGTTGTGAGAGAAAAATCATCATCTTGTCCGTGACCGATAAATGGAGCAAGCTGCAAATAAAATAAATAATAAGAATGTTCGGTTTGATTGACAATCGAACCCAGGCCGTCTTGCGTGGCAAGCAAGTGTTCTACCACACAGCCACGCATCCGCTTGGAACTGCACTGAAAGTAACTTCCATGCTTCACAAACATACGTGTCCTGTATACAGGCGTCGCAGTACGAGATGTAATATCGCAGTAACATTGCGTGGTACAAGCGTACATTGCCATCGGCCGTCACACCATGTGAATATCATACGACTTGGTGGTTTAAAGTCAGCCATCCATTACAAAAGGCGCACACATTACTGCGCGTATTCCCTTAAGGCCACACAGTGGGTGCATCGCAACTTCGAAAAAGTTTCTCGCGCATAATGGCTCCTGGTTTAAAGCATGCTACCCGTTGCATAAGGCACGCAGTACGCACTAGGGGCAGGATATCGCTATCGCGTTCAACATTTAAAGGCGAAGCTTGAGCGTCCCCCACCTTTTTCCAAATCTTTCTTCTCACAAGCTGTACGAGACTGGAACGTGTTACCGGAAGACTGTGTTTCTGTATCTGATAATCACGATTTTTATTCCCGATTGTATTTAGAATAATGTATAATTGTCCTAGTTTTGTTTGAGCTTTCTGTTATCTTTGAAAATGTTAACCTGTCTTTTTCACTTTGTTTACCTTGATGATAGCCTTGTTTTATATATTTTTGTTGTTTATCACTGTAAACCGTGTAGCACATGGTACTAAAACTGTCTCTCCTGCGATAATGCCTACGAGGCAACGCAGGTATTCTGTAAATAAATAAAGAACTGTGAAGTTTGGTGACGCAATATACGTAAACGGGAAACTTGCGAAATGAGTTGTCTCAGCTGAACGTGAACTGCTGGGCCTGGTGAGGAAAGTCAAGCATTTTACATCACATCGCGAGTGCCTGATGTTTCTCTTTGTTCAAATACCAAACTTCGCATTTCTTCGAAGCACTCATATCTCGGCGACAAGAGCTGAAGATGTGCGCGTATTAGGGCCTTCTCGTGTGACTTTCGCACAGTTGCCGAAACTTGCAGCTTCTAAATTGCTTTATGCCCTATCGTTCCGCCAGCATGTGTGTACGCTCGTTCATTTTGCAGAGTTGGGAAATTTTACTCCTGCTATAGTGATTGGCTATACCGGAATTTTATATCCTTCGAGGTGCGTTAAGAGTTTTCGAGAAACTTCGAGTAAAGAGAAACAAAATCATGAAAGGCAAATAGTAGTGCTTCCTTAATTTTCGCTCTACGAGTTAGCCTTCTCGTAGTCGTTATTGCATGCGCGATTCTGGTGCTGAATTCACAAAGCATTCTGTTCGCATATGCTCTTCGCCATTGGTCAGACACCTTCAGCTAACGATACGTGTGGCATCACGATTGGCTGAAATTTTCTCTTGCCAACAATCCTAGCATTATGTGCTTTTAAAATAGGGGCACCGCAGTAGCGCAGCCAGAAATTTTTTTCGGGTGGGGGTAGGGGGGTTGGTTCGACCGTAGTTTATGTATGTTCGTACGTGCGCTTGTATGAGTGTGTGTATGGGTGTCTGTATGTATGTGTGCGTGTATATGCATATGTGTGCGGATATATGTATAGATGAGGAAGTTTGCAGGTATAACGTGGCAGCAGCAAGCAAAGGACTTGGTTGATTGGCGGAACAAGGGAGAGGCCTTTGCGCTGCAGTGGGCGTAGTCATGCTGCTGCTGCTGATGATGATACATTCAAAATCGAATAATTTGGGGGTGGGGGGGTGTTGAACCCCTCAACCCCCTACCCCACTTGGCTACGCCAGTGCGGCCCTGATATTCACGGCTTCTTTAGAAATCTTTATTAAACGATGAATATTTTCTTCGTGCCTCGTGGTCGACTGGTGCCTGGAATGGTGTATGTGCCTGCCACACACCCTCTTCCGCTTCTTTGTGTTATCACGTGGCTTTGAAGGTGAAGATATGAAGCCAAACCGGTAAGTGATGAACACTTCATTTGTTTTATTCAACATAAGTTCGCATGTTTCAAGAAAAACCTTCAAGACCGCATGATATCTTGATCCTCTAAGCTGTAGTGTACACGGCACCTAAAAAACAATCACTTTGGTTGTGACGAAGACATATGGTGTTTATGGCGCAAGTACCAGCTATAGCCAAAAAGTGTCAATACTTGGTATTTTTGAGTGTCGCAAGCGTATTTTTGTGAGTCGGTTAGGTAAGAAAAAAAATGGACTTCATTATGATGACACCGACCTGTCTTCTAAATGAGTAATGCTTGGGCAATGGCCTGAAAAATTGGACGTCATTATGGAGACGCCGACCTGTCTTGTAAGAGATTGTTGCTTGGATCATGGCCTGAAAAGCATCTTCAGCAAAAGGCGAACATCTTTGTAAAAGAATTCTTGGCGAACACCGGACGAAATAAGCGCTTGGGATGAACAGCTTTGTGTTGCTATATATAAAACGATGTGTTAGTCCTTATCCTGCGGGTAGAATGTTTATAGAAATGTATGCATGTGAACGATCTATTGCTATGTGAACTCTTTCAAGCAAACTGTGGATTATCATGTTATTTTCTTGACTTGTTTCAGTTTGCTATGTGTTTTTTTCTTTACTTGTTCACTTTTGCTTTTGGGTATCCACCCTTTTTTTTCCGCTGCAGAACTTATAGAAATGTAGTAGCCGAGGTTATATGAACCTCGACCTCTCGACAGCAAGCCACATATAACAGAACAGAACTATTTGTGATGCGCTCAGTGGCCGACGAAAGACGTAAGTTAGAGCTATTTCTATGGAATGCTTGCACGATCTGACTTTGACAAACTGTGTTTGTCAACGTCAGCAACTGTGTTCGTCGAAGTCATTGTCTAGACAGTGTTTGTCAGTGCTTGGGCACCATTCCTTTCCGCGCTGAAAACAAACAAAGGAAGCCACGGAACCCCTGAAGTCGGGCAAATATTTCTCAGTGGGAGCAAACTTCGGCATCCAGGGCACATGGGAAGGTAGGCTACGTTAGAGCCAGCGATTCCATCAACATGATAGTAGTATTGAAGAAACACACAAAAACAAGAAAAACTAGAAAGAATAAAAGAATAAGAAAAGGATAATAATCAGAAGCACTACGTACGTAAACGATATGTGGCGTATAAAGAATGAGCAGAGTCTAAGCGCAGAGCCCAATACATACTAGGTGGTCACACAGATCCTCAATGAGCTTTGCATTTACCAAAACATTCCTCAGGCCCCCATTTCAAACACCACTTTATTCGGTGGCGAATTAAGTTCAGAGTGATTGAACTGGCAGTCACCTCAGTCTCGTGGAAACTAAATAATTAAACTGGGGCACGTGCTGTGTCTTGGGCGCAGACTGGGAAAGAAATGCAGGGGAGAGTATTGCGAGGCAACCCGCCGTCTGCAAAGAACAGAGACGGGCGCTATTAGGGACAACATCGTGACAGAACTAGGGCACCAATATTGACTTTGCGGCTTTCCGCTGGCCAGGAACTTATTGTAGTTGCCGACGAGCGTGAGTTTCATCCGATCGCTGCGGCTTCTGCGAGGGGAGAGAGCTAAAGAAAAAAAAAGAAAAAAAAATTATTTGCCAGGAGACTTGTTAGCATGGCGAATCTACTGGCCCATGCTGCGTATGCCATGGTTGTCAGTCACGCCAGTTTCACGTGCCTCAACAAATGCGCTATCATGCTTGCAAGAATTTCTCTCTTTAGCTTCATGGGCAGATAAACTACGTTTCTGTTGTTGTTGTTCCCTCACACGTTTCTGTGCGCGCTCTTTTCTTTCTGTTCCTTAGCAACGTTGCTTGTTGGGCGTGTTGGGGTGTCCTTGTCCTCTCACTCGTCTGTTGCCTGTTTTTTGCGCTAAACTACGCTATGACTGTTCCTTTCCTTTGTTTCTACTCCTTTTTCACCGCTTGAATCAGCACATGGAGGATACCAATTATGTTTTCCTTTGCCTCCGTTTATAGCTTGAAGCGGCCTAAGAAATACAGGCGTGCCTTTCCATAAAAATTGGAGGATGCTTGAGCTTCGCCTCAAGAGTAGAACGCGATTGCTTAATCGGGCGCCATGCGCATCGCCTTCAACCGTACCGCAAGAAAGGCAACGTTTGTGCGAGTAACAGTGGCCCTTTAAAAATTACCCTAGAATGCCTACTGCAAGCATAGTGTTTCCTACAGTACTTACTAGAGGGAACCCTGGCGCTGCGATCGTTGAGCCACCATGGGAATGATGGGTAGTACGTGAATTTGCATAATCTTCATGCTTGCGGCTTCGAACGCACTTGTGGCTTTGTTCATTGTTGTGTTTTGGCTTTTGTTTCGGACGATAGAATGAATCGTTGCGAACTTGGTGAGCCGATTTCACTGGTGAGCCTAAAAATATCAAGGTGGTGAAGAGGAACTGCTGAACGTTCGCTGAACTTCGTCTTGCGACAAAGCGGCTGCAGGTCGCACGGAGCCAAACGGAGCCGAAAGAGCGAAGCTTGGGCAAATCCAGTGCAGTACCCATCATTCTCATGCTGGCTGAAGCGCCACGCCGTTGCAGCTCCCATTGACACTAGCGCCAGTTTTCCCTCTAGTGTATTATTAGGAAACTCCTATGACTACAAGTACAGTTGCGAAGTGATCCCTACGCGATAATTCCTTCCTTTTGCGAATCAGCGAATTAGCCACCACGCATCCGTAAGTCAACACGCGAACCTACGCAGCTGCTCACTTTGTTGATGTCTTTGCTGGTGATGATGATTAAAAGTATCTGAGCACTTTTTAATGGGTGGACCTTTAAATCCCCCGCTCGTTGTGCAATTGACAAGTCTTGACGCCTGGCGCGATACCACGCTTCCGCCACGCAACATTACATGCGCTAAGGAGACTGCTCGCATTACATAAAATCCTACAGGGTTTCCTTTTTTTTTTCGTAGGCAGCTCCAAGCTGATAGCATGGCCCTGTGGTAGAGCACCTGCTTGCCACGTAGAAAGTCAGTGTTCAATTCCCACTCGAACCGAAAATTTTTATTTATTTATTTGCATTTAGTATCTCGATTTTTCGCTCACGGTCAACGCTGGTTTTTCGCTCACATCCAACAACACCGACGCCGACACCGGAATTTCTTCAAAACAAGCTCTTTATCGCTGTCGCGTTAATATATCCTATTGCCCAACCCTAGTGCAGGGTAGCAAACCAGATGCTAATGTCTGGTTGACCTTCCTCTTTCTCTATCCCTATCTCTATCCCTGGCGTTTTACGAGCCAAAACCACGATATGATTATGGGGCACGCCGTAGTGGAGGGCTCCGGAAATGGCGAATATCTGGTGTTTTTTAACGTTTACTGATATCGCAAAGTACCCGGGCCTCCAGCATTACGCCTCCATCGAAATGCGATCACCGCGGCCGTGGTCGAATCTGCGACGTCCAGGTCAGCACTCAAGCACCGTAACCACTGTACCACCGAGGCATACATGGCCTTTCCATGTACACGAAGCTGTTGTATTTGGAGAACACTGCGTAAACACAACGCTTGGTGCGCACGCCTACTTATTTACGAACAACGATACGTTGATTTTTCAGACGCGCACGTTTCGTGTTCTTTTTGTTAGTTGGGTATTTTGGGAGAACCAGTTCTAAGACCTTCCCATGTTTTCACATCTAAATCAAAAGGAAAAAACAAAGAAGGTAATGTATAATGTGAGAGTGTGGGCGTTAAGCTAAGACACGCGCTTAACGGCTGCCGTGATCACAATGCCTTTGTTAAATACGTCATCGACACGTTCGCGGAATCGCGACGACGGTATCGCGCCGACTAGTACACCATCGATGCAGCGAGAAGTAGAGAAACAACCCCTTAATTAATCTTGCTTCTGGAGAAATACACCCTGCTGACAATTTGAGCTCGCTTATATTGATCCTACTAAGGCCATGAGCCATAAATCACGCGAATAAGCTAAGCCCAGACACTATATATAGCGCACCGTCTTTAGCGAAACACCATATTCGACCGGGACGACGAGGGAAAAGAGAAGAAACAGCGGGTAGCTTAGAGAGTGTGTACCGACTCGCCAATCTGCCGGGCTGATCCTGTGTGGCTTGAATGAGACCCTACACAAATCGATACGCGATCATCTTATATATATTGCCGCGTTATTGGGCGAAAGCCTTATACGTCCCATGAGTCGAAAAATTCCGTGTACGGCATCTTCGTAAGCACGAAAGGTACCAACATTCAGTCGACCCAGTGATGACGTCATCAGTGATGTCATGTTATTAAGTCAACTGAGGAGAGCATCAGATGTCAATGATAGGCCGATCCCAGAGGTTGTGCAGTACCGGGTGAAGTTAAGCAAGCTTCGAAGAGGGAGAGGGGGTCAGTTCACTCGGCTGAAAACCTCAAAAGTAATTTAATCAGTGTCTGCACACTGCCTTCTCCTGTTCTCTCTCTAGCGTTAGCTAAAGGAACTGTTAATTTTCTTCATGCATTGTGGAAGCACGGTGTTCTGTAGTCATTTTGCAGCTAAGTTGATAGCGGTTAAAAAAACACTCCCGAAGTCTAGAATGATAGGTTAAGAAAGCCTCAGTTCAATAAACCTTTCGTCGAGGCTGAAACACTAGTAATTTTTAATGAGAGAGAGAGAAAAGGTTTATTATGGCAGAAAAGCTGAGAGGTCGGCCTGAATCAATGTTCTGGCCTGCTACTCAGCAGTAGGAAAGGGGAGAGTGGTAGTATAGAGAGTGGAGAGAAGATGCGGATGATGATGATGGAAAAAATTGGCGACGAAGTAAGTCCTTGAATGTCCAAAAACTATTTACAGTCTCTCGTCGAGCTCTGTATCGCGCAAAAACATGTTCAGCGCTTTCAGAATATCGCGCTGATGACATGGTGGTGGTCCCAACAGAACTTTTTCTGAAACTTGTTGCTTCGATGGCAACAAGACGGCCGCCATTGAATTTCTTTGCGTGAGGTATCGTGGGCAGACGCACGATAGTCTCACGATGTTCGATAGTCTCAGGAGTGCCACACATCTCGCAATTGAGAACTAAAAGACAGTAATGCCAAGGAAAGTATAGGGTATGTTGTTTACAGTAATTAGGATATAAATGTGAAGAAAGTGAAGTAGATGAAAAGATAACTTGCCGCGGGTTGGGACCGAACCTGCGACCTTGGAATGCCGAAGGTGGCAGGTTCGGTCCCTGTCGGCGGCAAGTTATCTTTTCGTCCACTTTACTTTCTTCACATTTATATCCTAATTGCTACAAATAACATCCCCTATACTTTCCTTGGACTTGTCTTATTCTTCATTATTATTGTGCCTAACAAAAAAATTCGAGCTCTTAAAACTAATCTTCTTTCCTTAGTAATTTTTACATATTTCTTACTTAACTCGACAGTGGAATGCGCAATGATGTCACGTGCGCCACACGACGGAACATCCAAAATATATTTTCCCTTAAAAAATTCAGCTGTTGCTCACTTGTTTTGAATACCGACTGACAAATACCAGTTTGTAGGCAACTAGAGCGACAGTGCGTTTTGTATCCTCAACCTGCGCCGTATAGCAAACCGGCAATTTAGCGATTGACGATTCTGCGCGAGCACAGTTAGTGGCCTGGTCACTGGACCTCGGTGGACATTATTTTTGAATTTACCGAACTGAAACTCAGAAGAAAAAAAAATAACCTTGAACGCAAAATCACGTACATATGAAAAACATGTATCTGTTTACATTTCATCCAGAATAATCCAGATGTATTGCGCGTTTTCGTCCGCATCTTCACCGCAATGTAATCTCCGGTCGACCTTGACGTAAGAACAAGTCAAGATGTTTTTTTAATCGGCCGTTCTTTTCCGAAGTTTGGTTTTTTTAGAACAGGCTTCTTTGGCATTCGAGACGGCTCTTAAGTTTGCGAAATGCTGTTTTCTCCCAGACAGCTGACTCCCTGGCGATACTTCTATTAGAGATACTTACGCAATGTAGATGACCTCTGCGTTTTACGTATATTGCAAATGAACGCCTAAAGCTGAAATATGCTATTATAGCGCACTTAGGCTTTAATAAAAATATTGCGGCGTTTCATCCTGAATATAGATGAAACGTCTTAAGGAGATGTCTCGTGCTGGGGAGGCTAAAGTCTTTGTTTTTAAGTTGAAAGTAAGTTTCCCGTAAGCAGCACCTATCTAAATACACGAGCAGGGAGAAAAAATAACTTTCCTCAGTATCCACAATACCAATTTCAAGGAATTCTGCTGAGTTTAGAATAAAAAGATATGTTCTACCTGCTGTAGACATACATTCTTGATGTAAGCTATTAATGTAAAGTAATATAGAAAATTGCAAATTTTGGAAATCGCAGGTATCCATTTAACGACTTTGTGAGCAACCAAGGACGATGTCACATTTATGCTTAGTGCTGCTATTGCTAAATATAGTCAAAACGAAACTCACGTTTTATGCAGTGCTATAATATATACGACCACTCTGTTAGTACACTTTTTTTTTCTCGATGTTATGATAAACGTTGCAACGATTTGACCTAAGCTGTCAACACACAGAAAAGTTTACTTTTTCAGTTGCTATAACACACCCAGTTTACATAATTGTCACATTTGGTTTTGCCGGACAGTTGTGAAGCTGTAAACTCCATGTTGCAGTTTTTTTAAGCTGACCAATTTTCGGCAATTCACGTAAAAATTTGAAGCCATTAATGAAAGTTTCGTTTTCTACAGTGAGTGTAGTGAAGTTCAACTTTCTTTGGTGGAATAAAATTATTTCAGATCATTACTACCAGTATGTGATGAGAACAGCTTTACCTTCTTCGTATTATCTGAACGGGCAAATCCGCGATGACCTTGAGCTATAGCTGCCTATTAAGAACTGCCGCTCTCGTTAAGAAACGGCCAAGGGCGAGCTCAAAGACGACATAATTAATTGCAGCATTAGATGAGCTGTTTCATCATGTTGTCTTCTCATAAATTAATATTTTGGGGAAGTACTGTATCTTAGCTTAATTGGGATTAAAGAAAGATTACGTGGCCGGTAACTGGTTTCTTGGAAGAGAAATGAGCATGAAGCCACAATTAAATTCCCAAGCATTCTTGTCTTCCTCCTCGACTCATATTGCAATTAAAATAAATTGAAACTCGCGCGTTTTATTTTCGTGTGCTCTCTTCGGTAAGGCTGCCATACTAGGGTTTCTGTGACCTACTGGCCTGTCTGAACGACTCTAATTGGAACGCCCTCGTTCGTTCGTTCGTTCGTTCGTTCGTTCGTTCGTTCGTTCGTTCGTTCGTTCGTGAGTGAGTGAGTGAGTGAGTGAGTGAGTGAGTGAGTGAGTGAGTGAGTGAGTGAGTGAGTGAGTGAGTGAGTGAGTGAGTGAGTGAGTGAGTGAGTGAGTGAGTGAGTGAGTGAGTGAGTGAGTGAGAGTCTGTGTGTGTGCGTGCGCACGCGCTTGAGTGTGTGTATTTTCTTTTTACAGTAAAACCTCGGTGATACGATCACGGCTCGTACGAATTTTGGGGTGATACGAATTTTTCTGTGGTCCCGGCCAAGGCCCATTAGCCTGCAATGTATTGGAGTACGGTCGTTGCGAACCGATTTGCACACCGCGACGTTTGATAAGAACGTACGCTAGCGCACAGGCACGAACAGGCGCTGCCCGAGCTGTCGCGGAAGACGCGGCAGTCACGCGCGGGCGCGGGGATGCGCGCTGCGCGACCATCAGCGGTGCGTCGTTGCCTCCGAAAGAGTGCGCGCGAGTCTTGGAGGCCTTTATGTGCCTTCGCGTTTATATTACAGATGACGTTGACGTCGCGCTTTCTTTATCTCGACGTGTTGACGCGTGCTCCTGTGCTCGAGGCAGCAGCGTCTTTGTACTGTGTTAATACGTGCCTGCCACGTCGATGCAAGCCATGTCCCCGCAATCAGACGTTCCATGAAACAAGACTGAAACTTGGGCTGCGGGTCCATCATGAAGTCCCATGAAACGTGGACGAAGACCTCAAGAGACGAAGCGGACGGTCTTGTCAAAGGAGCTTGGCCTGAGTCTATATCTATCGTGTGCAAAGGGCTTAAGTCACTTTCGCCGCAGTAATCTGGTGTCATGCAGAAAAGCATATAATGATTCGGAAGGGGCTACTAGCGGTGACGGGGCAAAACACATATTGTTCATTAATAACACACACGCGCATGCACCATATATTTACGATTACAAGTATGATCGTTGACGTCTAAATACTTTACTGGGAATCATTCAGAGCTGTTCATGACGTCGCTGCGACCCTGAGAAACACTAAATGAGAACGTATGCTAACTTTCTTTTGTAGCATACTAATTTTCCAAGTTTCCTGGTGGTATAAATTTCGGATGATAGGAATATTTTTGGTAGCCCCGCGAGATTCGTATCACCGAGGTTTTACTGTATTTATTTCTTTCTCTCTCTGTTTTCTTTCCAACCCCAATTTTCTCACCACAATGCAGCGCAGCATACCTGATACAAGCGTCTGTTTAACCTCCCTGCCTTCTTCTTCTCTCATTGTCATGTTTTTTTATTTAATAATTTACAGATACAGCAGGCCCTCCTCGAGCCCATGCAGGAGTGCATAAAAACACTACAAGCACACAATAAGGGTAAACGCACTGAATAGCTTGGCATAACTGTAAAAGCAAAACAGATAACAAGAACGTAAATGGAAAGACAATGCAATGTGCTGTACAGATATTGTTGTTAATCTGACAAATAGCAATTATTTGGACGAACAACAACAACAACAACAACAACAACAACAACAACAACAACAACAACAACAACAACAACGACAACAACAACAACAACAACAACAACAACAACAACAACAACAACAACAAAGGCAACAGCGGGATAGGACGCTGTTATGAAACACCCGATGATGGCCCCGGTGTCGTAAAATAAAACTTGCGCCAACGTGGGCGACAAGGCGGAAGCTTGCGAACTCGAGTCTCGAGCAATGAGGCCACAAAGAGAACACTCGCTAACGAAAATGTGTCACGCCTCTAACAATGCGATAGAGTCGCCGACTCCATAAATCTCGCACGTGCAGCTTTAACGATGCAACTCCGTAATCGGGCATGGATGGGAAGCACCACGATAGCAAAGCCCGGTAACCAAAACCAGTACTTAGCCCCTCGTGATGGCCAGCAATAGCTACTTCGGTTCGTTGGTGTTCTTGCATTTGGTCACTGACATGCCGGAAAGAGAATTTATTTTGGTGGCCGTAATGCTGATGTACCACACATGTCGTCATTCGTCTACATTAGCGTGGACAGGGCACTCCGTGTGCCCCTTGGTTTATAGATGTACGCAGTACGGAGTTATTCGCACACAGTACTTCTGCACATAGTATTTCCGATCATTTTTCTTATTATTTTATTCTTTATTGTTTTTCTTGCTTCTGTGTGTTTTTTCAATATCAACATGATCATGGTGGGATAGCCGGCTCTAACGTAGCCTACCTTCCGATGTTTTGCGTGTATATATAAAAAAAAAACACTTGCACACAATGCGCTGTGTTAATTCTCGCGTTCAATTCAGTCTTTCTTTTTATTACACTGCCGAGCAAGAAAAATCGTTTTCATATTGGTGACCTGTTTTCAGCGATCTTGGTCTAATATTACATTTTCCGGCGTCAAAACTGAACTTTTAAAACAGTAATTGGGGCTTCGCGTGCCACAAGCAATACAGCTTAACATTGCCCTATTTCAGTAACCGGGAATTGGCAGCATCATTTAGTGTTCCTCTAAGTTGTTTCTGCACGCCTCTTACGAACCTAGAAATAAATCCCGGTATTTTCCGTGCCAAAAATACAACGTGATTATGAGACAGCTCGTCGTGGGTGGCTTTGGATGGGTTCTGACCAGCTGGAGTTCCTTCACGTGAACCTAAGTATAGGTACACGGAGTTCTCGCATTTCGCCGCTGTCGAAATGCGACCGTCGTGGAGGGGAATCGAACCCGCGACCCGGAGCTTAGCTGCGCTACACCTTAGCCGCTAAGATACCACGGCAGGTCCTGCGAGTGTAGTCCAATTTACAATCTGATCTCATTTACTATTTGCATTCTCATCTCAGGGCGTTGTGTCGGGGAATGGGAGGCCCGTCGCGGCGCCGTACTGTTGCTCACAGGCCGCCAGCTGTTCTGTACCACCGTGCTTAGCGCATTGTCTTATTTACCCGTCTGCACTGCACCTTTGAACGATGCTCAAGTTTCCTGAAATTCATTATATTCGTGTATTCCCCAACATGTCCACGGCCTATATTGAATACAATATCCGCCTGGTGGCAACATCTTTCTTCTTCTTCACCGTTACCCCCACCATCTTCATCTTCTTCCCCTCCGCCTCCACAGTTCTAGCAGTTTCGGTGGTTCGTAGCAGTTGTGCCCTTCGTAATTTTCGTCTTCGTCGTGAAGTGGCTTCGGTGACATAAATTCGAGAATTCAGGAAAGAATGATTAGAGCAGCCAGCCTTTCAGTAATTGGTTGATGGAAGTTACAGGTCACGTTCTACGTGGATTTTTACGTTCAGTGTACCTGCTCGTTGCCCGAGTACTATAATGCTAAAATCGCAGCCTACACCGCTACTCTTTAGGAAACCTTGTTGAAGCGATCAGTTTGTGAATTTAGTTACAAAGGGCAACATACAGTCCAGCCCACGTATGTCTAACTTTTACATCTTATAAAAGAACAAAAAAGAACGAGAGCTTTATGTGCCTCTTTATTTCTTGCCACTCACGAAGGCAAGATTGAGTGATTTTACACAGGCTGAATTGACAAATGTCGTCACAGTTTCGAATGTCGCTGCCTTGCGCCCATTTCCTCCAAGACGTCCACAACTTTATTACCTCCGGCAAGCAGAATAACACAGGCTTGCAAGAACACAACAAGCATGTAATTGACTAACATAAAAATTAGAATTTGATTCAATTCCACTCTGTGAAGGCGGGCAACCAGCGGAGCTGACGCGCGCGAAATCTCATTTGGGAGTTAAGGGATGCGTAAGCGCAGTTTTATTGTAAACTGCGGCCTTCCCTAGAACGCTGTTTTCGGGCGACGTCAGCATCTCGTATTGTTCCCGGTGTTCGTCAGCATTTTGAGCGGCCCCTCAGGGAGTGTACGGCGAAACGCATGTTTGGCATCATATCTTCGCAAAGCCATAATTTTCCTGACGTACAATGCTCCATGTCAGCTTTACGTGTTGGCCTTCAGAGGACCTTTATTCTGCTACCAGTACACCACCGTATAAGAACAAACAGCAGCCACGATAAGCGCGCGATGGCGAGACGGAAACCGCTGTTGTTTTTGGCCTACGCACGCAGCGATCCACTCGAAAGTAGCGTATGACAGATATGCTGTGAAAACAAGCAGCCCAGATCAAACGTCCTATCACATCAATACAGATGCTCCTATGCGGCATAAAAAATAGGGCAGTTCAAAAGAGACAGTTATCTTAAGTAAGGTGGCAAATTGGGCTAGTTGGAACGTATTCGCCATGTTCAGCGCAAAAAAGAAACACGAAAACACAAGAAAGTGCACGACACTAAAATTTCAGTTGTTAGACAGCGCTTGTGTCGTGCACTTTCTTGTGTTTTCGTGTTCCTTTTTTGCGCTGAACATGGCGAGACAGTTATCTTCTTTTCAAAAGTCACTTCGTCAAAGAAGGGAAGAAGTCTTGATGCATTGACAGTAAAGTTTTGCAGATGTCCTTTAGAGTGTAGCGTGAAAGGGGATCAAGGCCTGAAAATCCGCCTGCCGCCTGCAAACTGTAAAGGACGTAAGATATATACACAGAAGTTTCGACTTGTTTCAAAGTAGTTTTGCGCACTTATAAGGACAAAAGAAACGTGCGGCGATGGCCCTCTAGGAAAAGTCCTACTGTCAGAGCGGGCGCTCATGAATGATATGGTAGAGCAGGCCGAATAAAAGGTCCAAGAATATGCCAAGAAAGAAACCACCACAAAAATCAATGAAATCATTTGGCTTCTGTGCTCAAGGGAAGCTTTTGTGCCGTCTTTCTGAGATACTTTGGGGACAGAAGTGTCAGGGATGAAGATACTCGCTCGATTTACTTGCTAATTGGTGTCTGACGTTGTCACTGAATTTACGTTGAGTGGACCGAGGAACCCGTGGGAGACGGCCTTGCTGCCCACAAAAGTAACGTTGACGGCCCTGTTATGGAGCGGCTTTCGAGTTCACGTGGGGAAGCAAATAAACAAAGAAAGGAGGAGGAGGAAAGTAAGGAAAGGAAAGGAGGTCAACCAGACGGACGTCCGGTTTGCTACCTTACTCTGGGGAAAGGTATTAAAAGAAAGAAACAAGAAGGAAGAAGGCACCATCAAGGTACATGTGCGCCTACAGATGCGATCCGCTGTGGTTGCGTAAAAAAGAAAGAAAAAGCGTAGGTAGTTGCCCGATATGAACTGAGCCACACACGCATAATCTGCACAAGGCACACTCCGGAAAGATTAAACATCACATGTTTTGCGCATGCGCCATATACATAGCTGGAGCTGATTTGTGCTGTGTCGTCAGATAAAATAAACTTTTGCGTGTCGACGCTTGTTCGTTAGTTTATATATCTTGGTGCTGTGGGCGCACCGAGTTTCAACATGAATAGTGTGCGGTCTGAATATATGGACCGCTGTCGGAACACACGGAGACAGTAGACGCTGTCGTGCAACAACAACACGTGTACATTTAATAACCTCTTTTACATACGACGAGCTCGCCTGCTGAATCTGATACAAACTAATAATATCTGGGGTTTCACGTCCCAAAACCACAATATGATTATGAGGGACGCCGTAGTGGAGATCTCCGGAAATTTCGACCAATTGGGGTTCTTATATATAGACAGCTCTTTATATAGCGAAGCTGTGTATAGCTGTATATAGAAACCAAAATTCGTCCGTGCTTTTTAACGTGTGAAGCAGCGCACGAAGACAACACACCAAACGGAGAAACGATTCAACAGGATCGTTTTGTGTCTTGTCTTCATGCTGAAACCATCTGTACGGAGTCCGTGGGCGTAGATGTTTTTGAACGGGCGTTTAAAAGGGCAGAGGAGACGAATGCTGCAACGAATAATGCCACAATGCCTCGTGCGGCGAACTGCGATTCGATTTGTATGAACCAGCGTCCAGAATCCACAGTCCAAAAGGCAGGCAGCTTACCGTTAACTGAGGTCGTCGAAGTCGCAGTCTCGCGACTTCACGGGCGTCGAAGTCGTAGTGACGTTGGTGCGCGAACCCGGTAGCTGCAGCCATTGCTGCGGCACAATTCTGGGTCACCAATGTTGTGACGCACTTCTTGGCAGAGCCAAACAACAACTGAACTTTTATTAGCTGATATCCCTTCGAAGATAACTCAAATAGTTCCACGCGCATGCGCTCTTGGCACTACTTCCAAAGCGCCGTATTGTGTCGCCACATCTTGAACGCGTGGCCTTTGTATCAGAATGACTGATACATTGAGTTTCATGAGTGTGTGTATGGTCGTTCACCACTGCATCGCACTAGATGCAAAAAAGTGGTATTCCTATTTCGTTTTTCTTCTTGTGCGCTTTGCAGTTGCAGACTGTACTATTGAAAGTATTATGAGCAGGAACACACGGGCGTGTGGCAAATAGCCTCAAAGCCCGATTAGACCGATACTTGGATGACGCTTTGAAAAATAAAGTGGAAGGGTGACATTTTTCCACGATCTGTTGTCATTCTAACTCGCGTCAGTTTTTACGATATGCGGAAGAACTGACCATAACTCCGTGATGATGTAGCGCTTCTTGTAGCGCATACGCGAGGCAAACAGACTGTAGTTTTACAGCGAAAGCTGTTATGAGATCATTTCACCGGCCGTTTTTGGCGCCGTAGTTGTCCACCGCCGCAGAAAAAAAAAACGAAAGAAAAAAAATTCCAGGATGGAACGAGGTTCGAACCTGGGCCCTCTGCGTGGGAGCCCGGTATTCAACCTCTGAGCCATGCCGGTGCTTCAAACTGCTTTGCAAAAAGGTCCTATACAGGCTTCATGTCGGGAAGGAACCACATTAGCATATGCAATATAGCGTGGTAGAAGAGTAAAATAAGCACCAAGCGTCCTACAACGCGAATTGTGCAACGAGTAGGTTGTTGAATGCTGCCAACCCATTACAAAGGACTCTGCCATAATTCTTCATCGTCATCAGGCACAGCATCAACAAAGTGCGCATAATGCCTTACATGCGTATAGCAGGTACCAACGCTCTCCGTAGAATGACGAAAAATGGCACAGTGCCTGCTGCCCTACTTCTCAAAAATTACAATGATTTATAGCGTAGTGGGTTCCTCGCAAGTGCACTTGTATTGGTTGCCAAGGAAGCCCATAAGCGCATGATCCACTTCCTCGGGGTCTCAGTAAAATTACACTGATTTATAGCGTAGTGGGTTCCTCGCAAGTGCACCTGTATTGGTTGCCAAGGAAGCCCATAAGCGCATGATTCATTTCCTCGGGGTCTCAGTAAAGTTATTCGCCCCCCCCCCCCCCCTGTCTCTCTCCCACGTCAACGTATGTTATACAGCATGACGGGAGAGTGAAATAGTGACCGGGCGTCACCCAATGCAAATTACATAACTGGTGGACCGTTTAAAGATTCCAACCCATTACAAAGGGCTGAGCCATAATTCTTCATCGTCATCAGTCGTCGCGTCAACAAAGTGCACAAAATGCCTTACAGACGTGTAGCTGGTGCCTCGCTTCTCCGCAGAATGACGAATAATGGCTTAGTAGGTGCTTCCCAACTTCACAAAAATTGTGATTTATGGCGTAGTGGGTACCTTTCTAGTGTACTTGTACGGTAGCCCCAAGAGAGCTTAACGGGCTCTAGAAACGCCGCTCTTCCAGCTTTCGCTGTGACTGTGCTGCGGTTTCAGCGCAGGCCTGGCGTTTTTTTTTTTTTGACAGCGAAGCTGTTAAAGCTGGCAGTAACACGTCCGTTAACAAGAAACCTCTGCTGCTCCGTTGTCATTGCAACCGCCACAGCTGCGCGTCACCTGTGCTAAAAATAGCCAAGCCGCCGCCGCGCCGAGGAGCAGCCGTCGCCGAGCTGTCGCCATAGCAACCTCCACAGTTTTTTACACCGTGGCTCAGGGACAGCGATTTCAACACATTCAGAGTGCCAACCTTTGCGCGTATTCCGGATCCACCCGTCCCGGTGTCTTGGCCGCTGCTTCTTCGGCCAAGCATGCTGGATCCAATCGCCGCCGGCGTTGTGATTCCCGTGCTGCAGCCCGGCGAGCTGAGGATCAACCAGGTTCTCTGTGCCAAGCTTCCCGCAACTTAGAGCAAGCTTCCCGCATTTTTTTTTCAAAATCAAATTTTGCTGTATCTTGATATTGCACGGACGCACAAACGAATTAAAAAGCGGTGTTTTGCGCGGAGCTATAGGCAGCAAGCTTCCGCACACTGCGTGTCACACCCGCCTTATAAGCGCGAGCGGCTGGTGACGAGCAATCAACCGCCGTTTCGTATCAAACGTAGAGAAGCGGGAGTGTCAACAGTTAGCGGGACTGCGTCGCCCTTTCCACCTTGATTCTGATAGCGGCCGCAGCGAATTGTACAGCGTCGGGTTCGAGGCTATTCGCCATGCGCTCCCGCGTTCGTACTCATACCGCTCACGATAGTACGTGACGGCATTGGAGGCGTATCAAGCTTAGTCCGCTTTACTTACAATAACTCATGGGTGGAACATGGGTGAAGCCACGTATTTACGATCTATGACCATCAGTGAAGTTTATGCGCGTTATTACGCGTTAAATCAGCGGTTTTTTTATTGTTTTTTTTTTTTTCAAAGAACAATTCACCTCTGACATGATTACGTCGCACCTTCAATACATTTCTGCAGGATGACTTTCACATAGGTCATAGCCCTTGTGCATACTTCATAGTGTTTTATGCTGGCGCTCTACAAATGGCTGGTGACGCCCTGCCAAGGGTCTAGAAAATGAAAGAGAGGATCGAGGCCAGAAGTACGGGGTGGAAAGAAACTAGCCATGCAAAGGAAATTTATTAAATTAGATGCATCGTCATCCTGCAGTCGGTAAGCAGAAGCTTTACTCTCTTTCTCTCTCTTAATAAGCCAGTCAAGGAATCTAGAATTCGAGCGTGCAAAACGCGCAGAGTAATGTTCCAATTTAAACAATGATGAAAGAAACGCATAAGGGTTACAGAAAAAGAGTATGTAGGCCAGTTATTCATTTCCTTTCTTCCTAATGTGAAGGAATGTCCCCCACTTCAGCACAGCGAAGTAAGGACATATTCTTTCCGCCCTTGTAAGTCACGTTCGAGTTTCGAAAGTAAGCACAAAGTAAACCCGCACTTATGCTGTATTTCCCGCACTTCTAGTCGATGGTCGACGTGGATGCCAAATATTCTTCATTGGTTTTGAAACGAAGTACAGAATTTCCACGTGGGAAAAGACACCTGCTTCTTTAGCCTACACCATGAAGACAGAATTGATTCAGCCTGTAGGATCTTAATGATAAACTTTTAAATGCGCACTATTTCTCCCAAATTCAAGCAGTTTCGCACGCGCGTCTATCTTTTAATACCCAGGCTGCTGCGATGACGTCTCTACGCGTCACCTTTCAAAAAGCGATGAACAGCGACTAAAACAAAACAAAACAAAAATGTGGAGCCCATTACGTGGGCCTGTATGGCCAACAGTTCTGGAAGCTTTGTCTTTGCCAAAGAGAGATACGAATGCGAAAAGTAAACGAACGAATGGAACAACGAAATCAAACGCACGTGAAAGAAGGAACAAAATGAAGAAGTAAAGGGAGTAAGGAAGAAAAAAATGAACTAAAAAAGAAATGAAGGCAGAAAGTACGAAAGGGAAGAACTTCGGAAGCGGTACGTATTTGGGCGTATTGGTTCTTAACTCGAAGAGAGAACAGCGCCGCTGTCTTCCCTTCCATTTCGTCCTGTTCATTGCAGCAGTTGTCTGTTCAAGGAGCGATCAATAAAAAAACAAAGAAAGAAAAACAAAGGAAAGAATGAACGAAGAAAGGATGGACGCAAGGACCCGGAAATGAAGGAAGGTAACATATAGGAAAACAGAAGTAGAAAAATGCAAATGAAGTTGAAATATGAAACGTGAGACAAGCGCTCGTATAATGAGATAAAATGGCAAGGGAAGTAAGGAAGGAAGAAAAAGAAAACGGGAAAAACTGGTGAATGAGGGCCGCCTGACGCGTAAAAGGCTGGGTCATTGTTTTTCGCTCGTAACACGGCACTCTTTTCGATGTTGAGTGGGCGAGGGAACTGAAGTGCACCTAGTAAAAGGGGGAAAAAAAGAGAACACCTCACTTTTTTCGGCCTTGAAAAATGCCACGTCGTGTCAAAAGCCGCGTCATTGCGCTTCGTAGCGAGACACGATCATTGACGACGAACGGATGGAAGAGCGCTTTCTCTCACTGGTCGCTTGCTCCCATTTGAACGATTCAATTGCAAGCAGCGCTGGAGTAGGTACATCGTAAGTGTTCTGTATTTTACTACAGTTCCTAACCTCTGACGTGCCTTTCCATGGCTGTACATTCGACTTGCCCATCTCGAACTTTTGATCGCCGTTTTACGTTAACCTTCAACCGGAGGACACGCTTACAAGCGTCCATCTCACGTTCCATTACGTTATTCTCACGTGGAAAGAAACAGAAAGAAAGACGCAATAGAGTCTGGATGGCGCTCAGAGATGAAACTCGCGAGCAATAAAGGCAGCAGTGTTGGAAGCATTCACACATTTCAGTGCTGAACGCCACGTCGGCTACAACTAAGTTAGCCTAACCTCAAGAGAGTAGCCATTCGCAGCAGCCTATATTACAATCCTCTTGACAGTTTCCGCATAGGGCAATCACAGAAACTCCTTTCGACGTGATCGTTGTTCTAGATGACAGCAAACAATGAAATGTTCCTTGATGTGGCAAAATTGCTATTAAAGAGACTCGGTACAAGAAGTGCGCGAGAAGCGAAGGCTGAGGGGTGCGTTCTCATCTGTTTTGTGCAACGTAGGAGATAGCTAGATAGTACACTCGTTAAACAATAGGGCTCATTTCCTGGTCCACACTAGCGCGCACAGGAATCACAACGGGAAAGAGCGATCACGTTTCATCACGCGCTCAAGGTCACGCGCTCGCCTAACTCTCCATCCTTCCCTGTGTAGCTTCCAGCGCACTCGTCGGGACGAGAGAACAGAGAGAGAGAGAGAGAGAGAGAGAGAGAGAGAGAGAGAGAGCTCTTAAAGGGATCCTAAAGAAATTCCGGGTTCAAAGAGGAGAGAGTGCTTTCTTCATCGCCTTCATTAACCTTCCTATAGGCTCTATCTCCACCTCGTATTTCTTGATAAAACACGTGGACAATGCCAGCACTAAGTGTTGAGCCTATCAGGATTTCCCGCTTTTCGGCTACACCCTGCTATCTCCGACTGCGCCGTCCAAAACGCACTAAACGAAGGCAAATGAGTTGATCGCGCTCGATAGTCAAGCGAGACAAGGCAGAACGGCGTGCAACAGCATGGCAAAGCAGGATAGGAGACAATTCACAAGCGATATCCTTCGTATATGGACTAATGAAGAGCTTATTTCCTCATGACGTCACGTGAAGAGACTACTGGCGTCACGAATTGTGCCGTAAATACAGGAAACGTCAGCAGAGAATAACGCGCTCGTTCTTTGTATTTTCAGAGGTTGTTTAGGGGCCCCTTAAAACGTCCGACAAATCCTTGTAACTCCGCTCGTTCTTGGTGGATTCGAGAAATTTTTGCGGCAATCGATTCGTTAGGCAATAAATTCCCATTCTGTGGTCATTCGATGATTACGTGGAAAGGTGGTTCAAGGTCCCTTCAAAATGACCGGACCAAAGCGCACATGCGCATGTGCAATAGGAATAAAATAAAGTCTGTAGTAAATCTCATATGGTGGTAATGGACGGGGCGTGAGGGATCGATTTTTCAAATGGGCATCACGAGGCAATGCGCGAAACACATTGGTCCAAAGATAAACATCTATGGCTTTCAGCGGCGTGCTCAGGCTCAGGCCGGCCTGCACTATGTGTCATCCACGATAAGTGCACGCTTTCTGAAAAGAAAAGTGCATACCTCTGGGGCATGTTTGTTTGGGAGGGGAGGATATGGGCAGCGCGACGAAATATAGCATCACTAATACAAATATAGCGGAGAGATATCGGCGTCGGACAACATGCATGAGAACCGTAAAAAAAAAAAAAAAAAAAGGAGGCCTCAACCCAGCAAATACGCTTCGGTGGGCACCGACGACTGTTCCCGCTCGGAATACCATTGCCACGTCAGGCAAAGGCGGCAGTCAACAATTCTCCTCCTCTTCGTAGGTGGGACGATGACTTTAGTGTGTCGGGGTCTCCATAAAACAGCCTGCGCTACTTCAACGTTTGCTGCTTTGGGCTGCGCGGTAGGCTATGAACACATGGCTAAGATATGGTCGGCCGTTACCATATTTTTCCACCGTAAATGTCCGAGCACTGAAAACGACATTGGATTGAAGAGCGAGAAATAGGGCTGAAAAGAGGAGATAAACCACGCTTTGTACTGAATATTTCATTTTTCAAGAAATTTAAACATTTGTCTCCGGTCTTATAGCTATCGAAGTAACTCGCAGTCAAACAGGAAAAAAAAATTGGTCTGCGTAGTACAGCGGGCTGTTTTTTCTTCTGGACCTTCTTCGCAAAATAAATAAATAAATAAATAAATAAATAAATAAATAAATAAATAGATAGATAGATAGATAGATAGATAGATAGATAGATAGATAGATAGATAGATAGATAGATAGATAGATAGATAGATAGATAGATAGATAGATAGATAGATAGATAGATAGATAGATAGATAGATAGATAGATAGATAAATGAATAAATAAATAAAATGACAAACAGTTCTCTTTCATTCCTGAAGAATTTTTCGTAAGAAGAGAGGAAAACAGAATAAAAAAAATTTGTAAATCAACATTGCCTAGCAACAACAGGAAGGTTATGTGCGAACCTACTGCACTTTTTCCAAAGAATTTCAGGCATTCGTTCAAGGCATCTAGCTCCAATTACAGCCTATCTCGTTTTAATGTCAGCGCACAGCGATAACAGATGTCTAATAATTGACGTTGCTGTAGCAGTCGAGCAATCGGGGCACATTCAATGGTCGAATTTTGTTGATACTGAAGCCCATATATTAGAATGCGAAAGGGATATTCTAGACCGAAGCCTTGGAAGAGTCACCGGCTACATGCGGAGAAGGTAGCAAGGAAGGAAGGATGCGGCTAGACAAATCAAAGCGCTTGTGTCCCGTCCGGGGTTAGGTTCCAGTGCGTAGCGGAGAAGGTGGGGGTCTCAAAAAAAAATTAGTACACAAGGGTTTCCGAAGACATAGACATCTGTACCGGCTAGTATGCCATGTGGTTAATGAAATTCCGACCAAGCGTTCTAGCCACTGCATATATACACTGTCACGTGAGAGCTTGTGTATATAGCATATATATTTCCAGAAAGAATTGTAGCCTTTTTATCTCTTGTTTGAGGTGCCTCCCTGTCATAGGCGTGTGCAAGGGGGGGGGGGGGGCGCCTAGCCTTATCATATAAAGGGGGGGGGCAATTATGCCCCATACTTTTTTTTTAATCAGACGGACCTTTCACGCCATATTTTAACGCGCAGGGCTATGGCTGCGCATATTTTTTTTACCTCATGGTGAGTGAGGACCCCTGATGTTGCATTAAAAAATTTGTTTACTTCCAACTTTTAGCCCGGAAAGCCGGGGACCAATGGCAAGCCTTTGAGAGAAGCACGCCATCACTTAACTTTCGTCTTTGCATCCATTGCGGAGCTCGTTGTCATTCGGACTCGACCAATGAGAGGGGGGGGGGGGCGCTACGGTGACACGTGGCCCTCCCCTAATGGAGATCTCTGCATACGCCTATGCTTAATGTATCAGTGTAAATTTCCCAAGGACTCACCAAATAGGCAGGCGCGTAGCCTTCTGTTATTTCATGCTTGAGTGCGGCATCTTGTTCTCCACGGAAGTTTGGTTCTCGCTTCAAACTTTTCACGACCACTGAGAGTGTGATTAGGATGAAGGACACGACTTTCTTCAGATCGCATTCATGCTCGCATGATACCTAAAATTTTCTCACTTAGGAATTTGTAAAATATCTGTAATATTAGCAAGCTTGAAGGGTAAAGCGCGAGATTGTCTAAAGGATTCAAGGAGCGTGTGTTGGGGGGCTAGTTGGTAAGACCAACGTCTCATCTCGTAAGACATTATTAATTGCGTTCGTACTGTCTACTTCTACTCTGGTGTCTCGTCCCAAGCGCAGTTTGTTCATATAATAACGTCGAAAGGATGCTGCATAAAAAATTGAAGGGTATACCTACGGTCATACGAGCAAATAACAGGGACGCTAGCAAGCAAGCAATCAAGCGCGCTAGCGTCACTGTGTTTTGTTCGTATGACCGTAACGACACACACACACACACACACACACACACACACACACACACACACACACACACACACACACACACACACACACACACACACACACACACACACACACACACACACACACACACACACACACACACACACACACACACACACACACACACACACACACACACACACACACACGTGGCCATCTCTAATTCCAATCGTTTTCTATTCGATATGTCTATTTTAACTTATAATCCCAGACGCTGGTTTAACGGCTACGACAAAAAAGTTTGAGGTAAGAATAAAGCGACAAGCGAACTCGAGTTTTCTACTGCATTTCTAAACTGCTTTCTCGGAAGCAACCGGATCGAATGCCAAGTCTATTGAAAAAGTTCCTTTGATGCATATGCTCCAAAGAACTGCCGTAGCGCGCATCCCGATTGGGAAAGGGCTCCTGTTTTTTTTATTTCTTTTTTTATTTGCAGCGCAGGCATCAAGTGATTTTGCATACGCAGCCGAACGCCTTTTATCCACGTCTTACGACCGCATTACTGAAAACAGTAACGAAGGCGTAAAGGTGAATAGTGCTCTTGGATGCCATCATAACAACATCTGGGGTTTAACGTCTCAAAACCACGATATGATCATGAGAGACGCGCCATAGTGGAGGGCTCCGGAAATTTCGTCCACCTGGGGTCGTACACCTAAATCTAAGTACACGGTCCTCAAACATTTTCGCCTCCATAGAAAATGCAGCCGCCGCAGCCGGGATTCGATCCCACGACCTTCGGGTCAGCAGTCAAGCGCCATAACCAACAGACCACCGTGACGGGGCCTTTTGGATGCCATTAGTCGCCTCAATGGTCAGGAGTCTTCGCAGTGAAGGTATGCAAAGCGTATCCTCCTTACTTGTCTTTAGCTTTGCATTGCATTAAACATTGCAACATGACGGTGAAGTAAATGTTTACAACCGTAATCTTAGCTCGCGGTTCTTCTGTATTTGAACAACGTGGACGTAACAACAGCAAGAAAACAGCTAATAGAATGGGTAAATAGGGCGTCTCGCGTAAATGCAAGGCCGGAGGTCGCTGATGCTTACTCTTGCAAAAGTAGCGGCAGTTTTGCCATATTGCTTGAACATGCCCGAACGAAAGGGTCACGCTGAAGAGCAGACACACGATCAGACGCGACAACTACCGATCCATAATGTTTCTTATCTTCCTTCTGTGATAGTCACAATGAATAAGGCTAATATAAGGGGCAAAACGTCTTTCCCTAACGAAATAAGGCTGCAGATGGCCTTGCAATGACCGATCAACCGGGATTAACATGCAAGAGAAGGCTTGCTCGTTTCGCTTGATTTCATTATTGCTCATTGGCCGCATTTTCCTGCATTCCCCGCGGACGCTAGAATATTTTTTTGCAGTGCACCCGGGGTTGATTAGTTCATAGGAGCAGCCGTTATCTTTCTGGCTTAGAGGCCGCTGGTTTTCTTTGCAATATACAGAAATGGGAAGAGATATGTAAGTACGGTTGAAGGAAGCGTTACTCGTCTAAGCGGTCAACGTGAACGACTTAAGCAAGGCACCGAGCAAGGAAAATGGGTCAAGCGTGAACACAGACTGACCTTTTGCTCACTTTTGACCCGCTGCAGCCGTCTAGTCGCTATGGTGCTTGACTGCTGACCCGAAGGTCGCGGGATCAAATGCCGGAGCCGCGACGGCCGCATTTTCGATGGAGGTGAAATTCTAAAGGCTCGTGTGCTTAGGTTTAGGTGCACGTTTTAGGTTTAGGTGCAATTTCACAAGCCCTCAACTACGGCGTCTCTCATAATCACATCGTGGTTTTGAGACATAAAACCTCAATAATAATTTTTTTGGTTTCTTTTGGCAAGATGGCGATATTGTTGATGGAGATGCACAAACAACGGTGGACTAGTCATTTTACCTCACGATAATAGCAAGAATTTCATTACAAAGTACTGTATTAGCAAGTCATATGTACTGCCACGAAGTGATCGGTTGCAATGACAGTCGCACGGATAACGAAGGGAGGCGAAAGACTACTGGCATACTGTAATTACAAACCAAATCACAAAGTTGATGTTACAATTTGTTCCAAAGGAAGCTATGAATCTGGTCTTGCAATGAGCGTAACTCTGTATAGGCAAGGTTCTGTTTTCTTTAGCTAGGATAATTGCACGCTGCTAGTAGTGGTAGCTACTAATAATGTATGTTGGGTAAACGTTCACCTCTATCACCAATGCTAAGCATAACATTCCCCACCACATACACAACCAATTACTCATACCGCCCCTTCCTAAAAACATGCACCCTACTTATCATACTAAACGTCGAATCCAAAGAGCAAAGGCCCTTCAGAAAAACTTACAAGGAGCCAATGACGTGCTCTATGTCGATGCGGCAGAATACCCATCTTCCTCGTCCTATGCCCTTTCTGTCGTGGATACCAACGGCAAGGCGATCACAACGGCATCCGTCACTGTCAACTCCTCGGAGGAGGCAGAGGAGGCTGCCATCGCATTAGGTTTATCCATCCCCAATATCACTATGATTGTTAGTGACTCTAAAACTGCCATACGTAACTTCAGTGCAGGTCGCATCTCACAAACTGCCCTTTCAATTCTTAATAAACATTCTCCCACGCAAGACGTTGCTCTCGTATGGACGCCCGCGCATGCGGGGCTGTGTGGCAATGAGGCGGCTCATGCCTGTGCTCGAGGAATGACAGGCCGGGCGCAGGCCACCGACGACGCCTTAGACCACGCGGCACCCTTCAGTGCGAGGGATCGTCTTTTGACCTTCCACGACATAACAAACCACTACCGCCTTCAGCGCACAGTATACCCCCCCTTACACCGGGGAGCTACTCGCCACCACGAAATACTTTGGCGCCAGTTACAGACCCGTACGTTCCCTACCCCCTCTTTTCGCCATCTTATACACCCTGCGATATATCCCTCCCCTTTATGCATTTTCTGCCAACAAAGAGCCAATCTCGATCATATCATGTGGGGTTGTACTCTGAACCCACCACCTAACTCACTAAACATTAGTAGTAAGGAGCTGTGGGAGGCTGCTATGTGCAGCTCGGCGCCCGAGGTCCAGGACCAGATCCTGGATTGGGCCAAGAGGGTAGCGGAGACCTACGCCGGGTAGGCTCCTCTGCTCCCTCCACCACCGCACCCTTCCCTCTTGGGATAAATAAAGTCTTTCTCCTCCTCCTCCTCCTCCTTAAGACTAAGTATATGGGCTCAAAAGATTGGAGTAGTCGCGCGTAATTCGACACGTTTTGTAAGCAGCGATCGTCATTGTCTCCAGTCATTAGGGCTAACGATGAACAGGCCTCAAATTTCGAAATGCGCGTGTATCGACCTCCGGCAGGCCGGATAAATTGCATGAAGATTCTTGCAGGCTTGTCTTATGAGCGCAGGCGTCTGCAGTGGATCTGCGAGAACTTGACGGCACAATAAAACGCTGAGACAAGACGCCACAGCGGCTTTCGCAACTAATATGTGCACCACTAATAGGCGCAATAGCTTTCAGTGTCGCTACGGTGGTCTGGTTAATGTCTTTGGCAACAATAGCAACCTGGCAATTGTTCGAACTCAGCGCACATTTTGAACACGAGAAAGAACAAAAATAAAACAAACAGATTAATAAGTGGGACTATAGTTAGAAAGGCTGTAGTATATATAGGAGTCCCAATACGTGTAGATATTAAAGAGCAGGACACATGGTGGCGGTGATGTTGTTATATATATACAGGCGGGGTTAGCCTGGTAGACCTAGCGGATCATAAGATAGTGTCAGTGGTGACAATTTCTTGTTAGAGGAACCTGTAAGCAAGCATATTTCTTTCTTTAACCAGGAAAAGAGAAACCAATGGTACGACTCGATGCAAAGATAAGCAGATTTACAGAGTGGATTACAGATTACAGAGTGGTCATCCTACGCAACCAGTGGGTCTTAACATCGTTGTTGAAGGGACACTAAATAGCAAAACGATTTATATCGTATTAGTAAATTACTCTTTCACGATACCAAAAACGCCACGCTTGCTCCGAGAAGACGCTTAGCAAGCGAGAAATCGCGCAAAAAGGAAATGTGGGTGGCGACGCCACCTTGAAGTTTCCGCACCATTCGCCCTGACGTCACATATTTTGACGGCGCCTACTAGGACCTACGTAGTTCCTTAACGGTAAAAATGAAGTGCACTGTCCTCTGAGAGGGCCATAGAGTTAACATACCAAGTTTGAGGAAATTTGTTGAGCCATGGCGCCAAAATACGAGAAATACACTTTGAAATCCGTGACGTCACGCGTGGAGATTTTCGGCGCGATATTTAGAAATAAAACTTTGAACTTCATTTTCTCCGTTATTAATACACCTACGATGGTGAAATTAACGACCTTATAGTTCTCAAAGTACAATTTATCAATCTAAACCGATTCATTGTTTCTCTTTAGTGTCCCTTTAAGACCTTCTAAAGGTATGTTGGAAGTTCACTGTGGCGTGTCATTACATGTTCAGCAAATCAGACTCCTTCAGGAGTTCATCAAGGTGGCTAGCTGCCCTGAACGCTTTTAGAAACATATCGTGTGGTAAGAATGCGTGGTAAATATATTTAATCTGAACGCTCTCAATAAAAGCGACCCTTTTCATCAACGGTAGGTTTGGCGCTACTGCAGAAATATGTTCTGTCTTCTTTGTCGCTACGTAAGCTGGATTTCGGTGAATTGATAGAGGGTGTCTCAAAATAGCCATACTGTAGTATAGGCAGGTCCTGACTTTATATAATTGTACTGGTTATGTTTCATATCCACGAGAACGCCTGGCTGCACTGAGCCCAGAGTGATTGAAAGGCTGCATGGAAAACTAATTTCGTCATCTGATTGCCTTGTGGAGCCCTCTGATTGCGCTATGGAGGCTGGCTGTGTTTAAGGAGCGCTCTGTGTGCAAGGGCATTAACTTCTCCATTTTCAGCAAACCAACCTGGGATTTAATCAGTAGAAACTTTAGTGTGACACCTTTGTTGAGGCTGTTCACGAAGGCTGGCGATTTGCGCAGGCGCTTGATAGACGGTCCATCGCGGTGTGGTTGCCGTAATTATAACTTCAAAAAGTACTATCATGGCCGCTGTATGGAAAAAAGGAGTGCCTTTTTACAATACTAGAAAAATTAAAATGTGGGCTTGTACATGCCAAAATAAATTATAGTTATGAAACACACCGTTGTGAAGAATCCGCATTAGTTCATTCATACATCAGGGTGTTCTGCAACGTTCACCTTAATCCACTTACATGAACATTACAGTGTTCCACCCGCATCAGAATGAGGCTGCTGTGCGTGGAATTCAAAGTGAAGAGAGATGCTTCCCGTTTGTAAACGTAGATTGTACAAGAGCACAGTTTTTTTGTCAATTCCATAGTGATAAGCCCTACAAGTGTTACTGACCATTTGCCTATCTATTGTCGTCATTTTTGTGCATTGTATATGTGATATTCGCGCCTTGTGGAGCTCAATTTAAGCTCTGATTTTTTGTCGTGTAATTCACTGGGTGTACACAATCAGCAGGGAGAAATGTGAGGATTAGCATTTTTATTTGTTAAAATCTGGCTATAAGCATGGGGTACAGGCTGTACATCTGAAGGAAGGTATCGAGACTTGAATACAGACAAAACGCGAGCCGCCTTCGATCCGGCTGTAATTAACACAATGAAACACGACACTACAGCGCGGCTAGAGCGAAAAATTAGCACCACTGCTTATTCCATTTAATAGTATTATTTTAACACGAAAGTGTTTTATGCCGAGGTCCACCAAGTATATCCGTTGCGGATATGACGTTGACAAAATGGACGCCAATGGGTGAGGAAGAAAAACAATATTACACCATCTCCCGCTAAAGGGGACCATGAGGCGATGCGAAGCCGGAGCACTTGCACGATCGCGTTCCGTTGGCGTTCGTTGGGCATGCTACCGACCTTCTTCTTCTTCTGTAGTTATTAAGGAAAGGAAAAAGACACCTAATTTCTGTCTGCCTATAGGCGACACGGCGCAGTGCCTTGTAGGGGGGGGGGGTAAGGAGGGAATAAAAGAATAGTAGGAAAATAGAGAGAAAAGTGATAGCAGCACATCCATCCAACGAAGAGAAAAGAGGACAGGAAAGATGGGGAAACGGTCACGGGAATTCAGGGACGGGTCCGCGAAACACAGCTAGAGGCACGGTGCACAACATCGGCGAAGCGGCGAAGGCCCCGTCGATGAGCGGCGCACGGCATAGCGGGCGAGGAGTCCGTCACGGGGCGCCGATCAGCGAGAGGTACGAGGAGTAATCCAGGACATCGCGGCCGGCACGTCCGTCTTGCTTGAAATCCAGCGAGCGAGTCACCGACCTCGGCCTCGTCGCAAAGGAGCACCCAGAGAGCCAGAAACCCTCTCCTCAAAACCCGCTTCTGGAGCCGGCAAGCAGCAGTAACCGGGAGGAATGCTGTACACAGCAGGACAGAAATTGCCGCGTATCTGCATGCTTGTCGCCGAAATGTCGCCGAAATACGATAAATTAGCGCTGCGTGAGATATGGGCGCCATCTGGCAATACGTCGGGAAACATGAGTTTGTGCACATGGCCTCCGAGATGGCGCGCGCGCGGAGGGTTTCGCGCCCGCCATCTCGGAGGCCATGTGCAGAGGGCACGGAGGAGTTTATTTCCTTTGTCCGTGGTAGAGGGCGTTCGTCTGCGTGCATATCACATTTTCAGCGCTGCCGCATTGTCAGCGCAGCTTAAGAAACTAGGGTCCTTAGAATTACGTATCTATGTATTTTCTATTAAAGGAACACACCACCTAATACTTACCTAGTGATGTTGCGCCTCAGATATGCGTAATGCTTGCTTTTTGATCGACAATGTACACAAGTACGGACCTAGTCAGCAGTACAAGATGGCTGGCCCTTCGGCAAGTGGTTCAACTTTGGGCGCGTGGCTGAAGCGGGTGACAGACAGACAAACCAAAATTTGTGCGTTTAAATTCCCCAAGAAAGACTATCGTCTTTAAAACCCGTTCGCACCCCCACAGCAGGAGAGTGAGACAAGCAGCCGCGCCACAGACGCCCCCCCCTCCCCTGGAAGCACACCCCGCCGCCCTCCTGCTCCCCCGCCGACTCTCCTGCGGTCATCAGCCCAGAGGAAACCCGCTTGGCCGGTTCGCCTCCTGCGCATGCGTAGTGTGAGTGCGGACTAGCCCACTGCAGGACATACCTCCGAGCATGAGATGCTTCGCATCTAAAAACCAAGAAAAGGATCCGCCGCTGGGAATCATACCCACGACTTTGCGGCCGCGACGTAAGCGCCCGACGCTAAACCGACTAAGCTACCTTCGCAGCTGCTGCACACTTCACGAATGCGCCTTATATCTTTCACACATTCTCTCTCGCACGGTGTTCTCTTTTGGCGGTGTAGGTAGGCGGGGCGGAGCGGGGTGGTGGCGCCGTCTGTGAGAGGTGAAAAGAAATAATGCGTCACGGTCGACACTTACTAGCGCTTACTCCGAGATTGCGCGCGATATCGGAGGTCATAGTTAAAGCGTCCGGATACCAGCAAGGGACATTGGCCGCGCTGGCGTCGCCGGGGCACCCTAGACGCAATTATGCTCTTTGCCTTTCGCTTAGTGTTAGCGTGCGCCGGCTCGTCGGAGTAGTGCAGTGTCCACATGCACCAACCGGATTTCTCCGCCGCCGACTACTTCGATTGCGAGAGCACCAACTAACAAAACTGCTGCAATGCGCGTTGCAGAAAGGACACGATTTCCACGGGCGAACGTCGCGCCTTGGTGTAGCGAGACAGAGGCTAGCGGGACGCACGCGTTTGCGGCTCAGGCTACGAACCTCTACCTCCCGTGTTGCTGAAGCGCAGTGTGTGTTATGTATGCATGAGCACAGGCGTCGGCTACCCATTACTAGAAAGCGCACAATGTGCCGTTTCTCTCCTGAATTGACGACGTTTTGAAGAAGTGCATATCGGGTACCAGTGTTGATTATGAGCTTGTTGATGTCATCTTATTCACGGTTCGCTGTGTCCAAATATATGTTCACAACTTCAGCTACCACAACGGCTTAATCATGATCGTGGACGTTAGTCGTCGCGATGGAGACATGCCACTATAGGCGTCAACATGGGTGCATCTACGTCAAACGGTGCTATAGCTGCCAAACACGAATAGACACTGTACAAGCTCTCATGTATCACTACACAATAAGCACTACTTCTGTGAAGACACGTTTCACTTTCGGGTTATACCGATTCCTATGACGGAGGGATCAGCCATGTTTTTTTCTTATCTTTATTACGTCTCTTTTAGCCTCTTGTATACTCAGGCAAAGTTATTTTGCATCTAGTAGTTCCTGACAGAGTGAGATGGGCAACTACCCCTTAGAAACTAAATCTGCCGATCAGCATTAGCCAGATTTTCTGGTACATGAAATGCGTGAAAATCCTCAACCGATGAAAAGTAGATAGATAGATAGATAGATAGATAGATAGATAGATAGATAGATAGATAGATAGATAGATAGATAGATAGATAGATAGATAGATAGATAGATAGATAGATAGATAGATAGATAGATAGATAGATAGATAGATAGATAGATAGATAGATAGATAGATAGATAGATAGATAGATAGATAGATAGATGAACGGCTTTGATGTAACGCGAAAGGGCACACGGACACGGGAAGGCACATAAGGACACCACACAGCGCTTTTAGCAACAACATGCTTTTTTTGAAAAATCAGACCGCTTTTATATCCCCATCGCCAGGCAGACACTACATGAAAGTGGAGTTGGGCGAAAAATAAATGAAATTTAAATTAAAAAAATATCAATGCCCTGCCTGCACCACCTATGTATCTACAGTTGAATACGTGGCATCACTGACTGAACATACGCAAAAAAGGCCACTCTACTTTATGTCGTTATGTGTCCTTACGTGCCTTCTCGTGTCCGTGTACCCTTTCGTGCTACATCAAAACGGTTCAATTATTCAAAAACAAGCCCACATTGCAACCCTCGTAGATAGATGAAGTTTATTTGATAAACACCTCTTTGGCCGAGGCCTCGTCGCTGGCATTAAATCATCTGTTGTTTTGGGGTTGGGAAATTCGCTGGATAACAGACCGGCGGCAGATTTCAACACGTCACTGGCCTCTACGGCGCCGAGCGCACTGGGTAAAGTATTGCGCCGAGTGCACGTCAGAAGCACAGTATACGGTAATAGCGCAGCAACCTTTTCGAAAATGGCGTTCGCGAATTATTGTGCTTGACGCAGGTTAAATGACGAACGCTCCGTTGTTTATCCGGCATTTCGCCTGCGCTACATTTCGCAATGCAGCACGTCTTCGTCGCTCCGCGAAAGACCGAACACGCCATTTCACGGGCTAGAATAACAAAACATTATTTTGGCAAATGTTTTGGAGCTGTCGCTGGCGTAATCCGTGTGCTAGACTGAATGTCAGCTGCATTTTCCCGCGTACTCTCCCCCATTAGCTTGGTCCATAACGCGTGCTTTTTGGAAAAGCATAACTTTGACCCTTTTCTTGAAACAGAGAGAGTGACAAGCGTGTGTGTGTGTGTGTGTCGGGGGGGGGGTGGTAAGCTAAGCTTGATATAGGCAACCGAAATTCGGCACAACCTTAATAAAAGCCAGAAGATAATGAAGCAAAGGAAGGTATAGGGGACGTTAATTGTACTGTTTTAAGTGCATTGTAACAATTGTGATATAGATGGGAAGAAAGTAAAGTAGACGAAAAGACAACTTGCTTTTGGCAGGGACCGAACCTGCGACCTTCGGATTACACGCCCGATGCTCTTACCAACTGAGCTACAGTGGCGGTCACCCCCTCGTCCACTTATCGGGTATTTATGTGCATGCAAACCTTGGGATTATGGTTCAGTAAAACTTGCTGCTGGGCGAGTTGGTTCATACTTGCAAGGAAAAAATGGAGGCGTGCAAACTATACACAAGGACGCAGAAGGCTCGTCCGTGTCTTTTGCCTTGTCTATAGTTTCTCCTTGTCCTTGTCTCGTCCTTGTCTATAGTTTGCGCGCATTCATTTTTTTCCTGGTAGTATTAGTCAGCGCCATTCCTAGCCATGACGGCTGGGACGGCTAGCCATGACGGCGAGTGTGGAACACTTTTTGGTTTTTTGCCAAATGGCGTCACGTAGATGGCGTTTTGTGCGATTTGTCGCTTACCAAGCGCCTTCTCACGGCAAGCATGGTGTTTTTGGAATCGTGAAAAAGTAATTTACTATTACGCGAAAATTCGTTTTCATCTTGTCCTATTAACGTGCACCTAAACCTAAGTATACGCGGCTCTTGCATTCCGCCTCCATCGAAATGCGACCGCCGCGGCCGGGTTCGAACCCGTGACTTCTGGGTCAGCAGTCGAGCACCGTAACCGTAGCGGTGCAGTTTACAATAAGCAGAACGTACTAATTCAAAGGTGGTTTGGATGCTTGAATACCAGGGACACCCACACAACACAGTTTTCAAGAAAGGTTCGGAAAATTGGGGATAATATATAATTGTTGGGGTTTAAGGTCCCAAAACCACGATTTCATTATGAGAGACGCCGTAGTGGAGGGCTCCGGAAATTTTGACCATCTGGTGTTCATTAACCAGCACATAAATCTATACTTAATCTCAGAAGTTTCCTTCAGCACTGTGGAAGCTACAGGGTCTTTTAGCCAATAGGAAGGGCGAAAATCCCTTGCGATGTATTAACGCGAAGGCGTTAAAGAGCTCGTTCCGCAGAGATTCCGGTGTCGGCGTCGGTGTCGTTGGTTGTGAGCAAAAAATCATCGTCTTGTATAACATATATAGTAAAAAAATCTGAAGTTCGCGTGAGATTCGAACCCAGACCGTCTGCGTGGCAAGCAGGTGTTCTACCACAGAGCCACTCCATTGCTTTGAACTTCACTGAAATTAACTTTAATGCTTCAAAAACATACGCGTGCTGTGTACAGGTGTCACAGTACGAGATGTAATATCGCAGTAAAACGGGGTACAAGCGTATATTGCCATCGGGCGTCACACCATGTGAACTGCGTAACGAGTTGGTGGTTTAAAGCCGGCCACCCATTACAAAAGGCACACGCATTGCTGCGCGTATTCTCTCACGAACACGCATTGGGTGCATCGCAACTTCGAAAAATTATCACGCGCGTAAATGCTGCTGCTTTAAAGCATGCCTCCCATAACAAAGGGTATACACATTAGTGCGTGCATTCTCTTACACACACGTAGTGGGTACACTGTTGTCATAAACGTGCTGTCGAAGAGGGCGTAAACCTTTACTTTATTATGTTCAGTCGCCCGGTTTGTGAGACCGGGCGACTGAACATAATGACAACCGAAACAGCACGATGAGGATGGGGCAGGATATCGCTATCGCGTTCAACTCTCAAAGGCGAAGTTTAAACGACCCCCAATTTTCATCCGCGCCGCGTCGTCTGCTCAGCGTCCCCATGGCGTCTGCGCGCCCGCGTTGGGCATGCAAAGCGAGGAGACGAAAGAAAAAGAATAAGAGAGAGAATATGGCTGCATCCATAGACGCTGGTGCCGTGTGCCTCAAATTTATCACGTCGTCGTCGTGCGCTGTGTGGCCCGTAAGTTCCAAACTGGAGCTTGTGTTTTCTTTAGATTTATGTCCTGACGCTTCGACAGCGATGTATTCGGGACTTTATTGCGCTTTTCTGATGAACCGTTATCAAATGCTCGGCACGTTAGGCTTACTAGGCGTGGGTAAACAAAAGTCCGATCTCGCCAATAACGACAAAACGTACCTGCTGCTTTGTCCTCGTCATGAGATGGCGCAAAGCGATGGCTACTTGCACCATTTATTTATTGCTGTCAGCGCTGTGGGAAACAAGTGCAACTTCGCATCGAAGCGGGCGGTCGCGTCTCCATGGGCGCTGCCATGTTGATTTGAAACCACAGTTACCAGCGGTACTGATGCAACAATTAAAGAAATACGACGTAAATGCAACGAAGAATAAGCATATCACGCAATGATGTGCATGCAAGACGTGCTAAACGATCGCAAATGCCTCAACCCTGCGAAGTGTAGGGAAATTACGTCTGGAACTCTATTTTGCTCAAGCATGTGGCTTGCTTATACCCCGTAGCTTTAGCATTCATGTGAGATGGAGCTTTAGTGAGATGGAGTATAGGTACACGGGCCTCAAACATTTTCACCTCCACCGAGAATGTGGCCACCGCGGCCAGGATTCGATCCCGCGACCTGAGGGAAAGTTGGGGATTTTATTAGACTACTGCGTGCACTCCGACAAAAGTGATGAAAGGCATGCAACGTAAACATCGCACCAACATGTACAAACACTTTGCTACTGAACGAAGGAAGGGGAAATTTTTTTGCGAGGGGCTCATTTCTTCGTTATACACAGCCTAATGAATCCAACAGGCAGTTAAACTGAGGAAGGCATGGGGGACATTATTTGTTGTTTTTAACTGCAGCGTAATAATTATGGCATAAGCTAAAACGACTTAAAGTGGAAGAATATTCGCCCTTTCTGTCGGTGGAATCCGAACACACGACTTTCGAATAATAATGTCTTAGACACATACATACCATACTGAGACACATTCTGGGTCTCTATAGAGATTATTTCGCTAGAGCCAACGTTTCAACAATAGGTCGTCAGGGCCTCCATCTTCCCTCGAACTATGTCTTGTTTGTAAGTGAGGTCTATCACACTCTTTATCAATGCGACGTCGAAAATTGTATTTCTTGCTTGGTCACATCAATTCACTGGCCTTTTTTCATAACTGTAACTGTTTTTACACCATGTGTCTCGTCTAAAAGACTTGATAATGAAATCAGGACGGCTCTGGTATACAATGGCAAGCAGGAGTGAAGAGCGAAGTTTAGAGTCGTGTTTTTGTACCTAATATTTTATTTTAGATTTTTCCGTTCTCTGCTTCCAATAAATTTCTGTCGTCTTGCACTCCCTCTCGTAGAGTAGCACGTAGGCGAATGCTTCTAACCAAACAAACCACTCCTCTTTAAAATAAAAACTACCTCTTTCTCTATTTCTCTCCGAAAGCCACAGATATCGTTATCGTTTGAGCCGCTGGTTTTTATCCACGTTCTTTTTTGTTACTTGTGGAAACCCTTAGAAATAAATATAGTTTCATTATATATTTATTAATTATTCGAACAGTATGCTTCACCAGACGTTCATGCCCGTTTAATCACACGCCCGGTTTGCTTGGTTCGTATATATATACACGACTGTCGAGATAACTTCACAGAACGTTGGTCAAATATTTAACCGGCACGTGTCGGCGGGCTTGGTCGTTCCACTTCGCCTACGCGACTGCTGGTCGCTAGAGTTTCTCAATGCACGCCGCACTGAAATGAGAGATTTCCGAGATTAGCCTGGTAACATGAGAGGCACGCGCTCCACAAGAAACGTTTAAGGAGCTAAAAGCGGAACGGGATAGCCTTATGCACGAATGTTGCAGTACGCTTTTCTGCTCATGGTGCCTTGAACTCGACATGCAATATTCTTTGCTTTGTCGTAGGTACTTTACTTGCCGTTCTTGGCTTCGCTTCTCTATCGCCTATGGTTGGGAGTTGCTTTTACGAAGGCATATACTACAACGTTAATCGGAATGACGGACAGCGCGGCATGCGATGTTTGCGGCACCGAAGAAGACATCGAACACCTGCTGTGCCACTGCCCTCGTTTTGCCTCGGAGAGACAAGTACTGTCCAACGCACTGCGGCGACTGGATGATCGGCCAATTTCCGTGCAGGTGCTACTAGAGCACCGTCCACATCTCTCGGCGGCCCACAAAGCAGTGAAAGCAATCTTGTGTTTTAGATGCGAAGTATCTTAAGGCGGAGCTCAATCCGGCGGTGGTGGTGGTGGTGGTGGTGTGCGTTCTGACCACCCTTACTGCGCATGCGCATACCCTCTCCACACACCTCCTCTCCCCTCTCCACACCTCCTCTCCACTTTCCCTCTCCCCTCCCCCTCTCCACTCTCCCTCTCCCCTTTCCCTCTCCCCTTCCCCTCTCCCCTTCCCCTCTCCTCTTTCCCTCTCCCCTTCCCCTCTCCACTTTCCCTCTCCCCTTCTCCCCTCCCCCTTTCCACTCTTCCTCTGAAACGCGGGCTAGACATGCCGAAATTCTCCCCTGCTCAACGCCGCGATGAGCTCGAGCGCATGCGCGTCCCCTCCCCTTCTCTCTCCTCTCCTACGCTGCCCCCCTCTCGCCCGCCTGTAGGCCGCGTTCCCCGCTCGCCCTGTGAGAATTAACGGCCAGGCTAGATGGAAGATACGACGCGCGTAGCGTCCCTCTTCGCGTTCCACGACGCGAGGTCGGTAGCATGCCCAACGAACGCCAACGGAACGCGATCGTGCAAGTGCTCCGGCTTCGCATCGCCTCATGGTCCCCTTTAGCGGGAGATGGTGTAATTTTTTTGAGAACGACGGGCTTATGCGAACGCCTCTGACTTATGGTGCAATCCCGCACGCTGTAGTGAATGCACTGCATCTCTTCTCTCTCTCTCTGTAGACGCTACGATATTAGCGGGTACAGAAGAACTGAGCCAGGAGCCATCGTGTCGCCATGATAGAACGTGTTCTCACCTCTTCCTCTTTGCCTTTTCTGGCTGGCTGCGTTTATTTATTGTTTTTTACACTCTCTTTTCTTTTCTCTTCCCTCCGCTCTATTTCTCGTCTTTCTATTCCCCTTCCCCTATCCCCCAGTGTAGGGTAGCCAACCGGAAGTGTTTCTGGTTAACCTCCCTGCCTTCTCCTTCTTCTGTTTCCTTACTTCCTTCCTTGGTAAGGCTGCACGGACAGTGACTATTTTGGTAACGTTCGCTGTGAGATACATAATTTCTTATTGCACCGTTAAGTTTCTTTTATGTCCGAAATGGCCGGAATAAAATGGGCCCGGAAGAAGAGGTGGAGTTGAGTTGCTCATCATTCGAAGGTCAACCGAGCGGAGTGGCCCGAATGGAAACTTCTTAAGTGCTACTAGGATTTTACTTTATTATTTTTTTGTGTGAAGTGCACGTCAGTTTCGCAATAGAAGGCCTAAAACAGTGTCACAAACTGGTCAGAATCTTGCTCTGCTGAGACTGACTGAAAAGAGCTACACTGTAAGCAGGCCAAATCGCTTATACAGAAAATACGCTACGTTATGACATCATCTACTATCTGACACCGTGTTCTAGTGTCATCCCTTCTGCCGGAAATCACTGGCTAGCTCAGTAGTTGTAGCAATACATCGGCCCACATTCTCTCGTAGATGAGACGAATACAGCTCAGATACTTTATAGTAAAACGGCTTAAAGGGGCCAATACCACCCCTCGGGCTTGATGAAAAAAGACGTCCTGCGGATAGCAGACACTGCTATGAACATCTCAGCCAAATCTAGCAGTCGTGCGCAGCAAGGAGAATTTAGAAGTGGAGCGCGAAGTTGCCATTTCCTCAAGCGCCCTCTTTTCATACACAGGCCTGTGCTCACTGTCTTTGGAGCTACCGGCGCTTGATGTTTGATGTCGAACAGCAGATAGCATGCTATTGGCTAAGAACGACAGAAGTCAAGAGCAGCGCTTGTATAGGGCGCGCTCTTGCCCCGGTGTGCCGCCACGTGCCGGCTCCGCCTCCACAGTCTGCTGACATTACACGGTGAGCCACACTCGCGCACATAAACAACAACTGGAGAGAGAGATCGCGTTTCATCAGGCGCTCTAGGTTTCATCACTCGCGCTGATGTAGCTCCTTTCTGCCGTGCCCTTACTCCGTGCTTAGGTTCCAGCGCGCTCGTCGGGACGAGAGAAAAGAGAAAGCGCTTAAAGCGCGCTACGAACCCCTGTAACTCCGCTCGTTCTTCACGGATTCGAGAAATTTTTGCGGCAATCTGTTCATGAGACAATGAAAGCCGATACTGAGGTCATTCGATGCCACTTGGAAGAGTGGTTCCCGACACCTTTAGGACCGGGGAGGATTGTAACAAGGATCTTCATTGCTCCAGTTTCATCCAAGTCACGAGAGTGACGGAGCAACGAAATTTGCTGAAACGCTTAGTTATCACAAAAAGAAACTTGTCGTGAACAGTCCAGCGAAAACAAAAAAAAAACGTTCTAACTGGCGGCAAATGCAGGAGCGGCACTGTGTATCTGAGTAATTCTTTAAATTGCATGGCGCGTACATTTCGGTCAGGAGCCTGACAACGAAAAGGTATGTACTCACACAAAGTTAATAATTACTTCGAATTAATTAACTCACGAAGAGTCACAGAATATACATGGTAAGCTGTTTATGAAGAAAAATGGTGTTTATTCTGCGTTGTGAGCAAGACACTTTTATTGCCATGTATTAATTTTACTGAGCAGGTGATGGAACTTGCATAGAGTAACAAAATCCAAGTTCACTAATACAGACTGGTGCCAATTAAATACATATGCTTTAATCTCAGCTGCCTCACCTGTGAACTGCAAGTAAATTTTCGAGGCAGGGATCAGTATTTATAAGGGGATTTTTCTATAGATATCAGCCGCTACCACAAAACAAAGAAAATCGATTCAACTCGTTTCAATGCTAATGAACATTCCCAGCAAATTACGGTCCCTTCAACAAAGGCCCTTTTGTCCTTTTGACATGTATATTCAGCCGCGGGTAGAAGGGTTATCAGATGCTTTCGTGGAATGAAACAAAAAAAGCTAATGAGCACACACATATATTTAAAAATCAAGCACTACTACATAACGAAAAAGACAGCAGATTTTTTACAGTATTTGTAAAGCGGGCTTAAACGGTATTACCTCGCTTTTAGGCGAATATTCAAGGGTATGCATTTCACAAAACCGATCAAATGGAAAAAGTAAATTAATCTTAATTTTTATGAAGTTTATAATTGAACCAGGCAGATGTTCATTAATTCTGTCGTTTATAGCCTGCGCGTTTCACGTTTTGCATCTTAGTCATTTGTTGTACTAAACACAAGTGTCCTTGTGTTTATTGAATTAAAAAAGCAACTTTAGCCGGATACAACTTTTGAAATGAGCGGCATTTCCTCCTCGAAGGCGGATGCACATAAGCCTGCAGCAATGGGCGCGCACTCTGGACTGACGTCATGGACTCCGAAGGCGGTGGCCTCCCTCGGAGGACATCGTCAACTGGGATCTGCCGAATTTTTTCATTAAGCGTTTCTGTCCCTAATGAGGTTTCTATACGGCGCCTCTACGCAAGAAATGAATTACCACTGAACAATCGAAGGCGATTGTGCAAGTACGCGGATAAAATGGAACCGGTGTTCTCGCAACTATCTTAAAAAGCCCTGCCTAATACTTTAATGATATTTTTGATGATACGTGCTTACAAATGTCGGTTATCAATACTGACAGTCAGACTGGAGCCACAGTGGATCGCTCAAACTGCATCGAAAGGGTGGCCAGCATAGTGCTTGTAGAATTAATCATTAATCGTTAGAACAGCAGAGAAACATGGCTGCTGAACACTATACCTTATAGAGGGCTGCATTTTCATCTCGTTGATTCGTTGGTGCCATCCAGCACCAATCTCGAAGGCTTTCTTTATTAGGTAGACAACGTTATTGCGGCGACTCCGCATTTCCGAGGATTCATTCTGGCGCTATTTTATAGCGGCGGATGTTCCTACGGTAATAATCTTTGGCGCTGTCCTGTCTTTGTCAGCGATTAGAAGAGCCACCCGCCCACGTTATTAAGATGATCATCCAGGCATGAGCGGTGGATGGTAAGACTGTAATCGAGCAGGAGGCATCGCTACAAAAACAGAGGCCCTGTGTAACGTCAGCGCTATTCGCAAGATTCGGATACCGCTTGCACGACCCGCCTCTCCCCGGTGACCTACTTTCGCTCCACTGCCTCGGCCCCATTACAGCCACTTTGCACACCATCATCTCTCGTCAGCCAATGAGATGAAGACAGCCGGTAGACAACGCTTGAAAACCAAACAAAAGGGTCTTTTTGTGACAACTGAATGATTTGATAGTGCTGTAAAATGAAAAATTGGCATCCACAACGCTCGTAGTGCAAAGCATCGAAGAAATCCATACGCATCTCTCAGCAAGAAAAAGCTTCAGTTGTCGAAAATTTCGCCCTGGTCCGAGGACGCCGAGTCATAATAGTGGAGCTTTCGCCACTGCTGTATTTCGTAGTTATTTTACCAGCAAGTTACTACATGCAACTGACCGAACTCAATATTCTCTTTCGAGCCCTGCTACACCAAAAAGGCGATGTGACCTTTTTTTTTCATTAGCCAAACATGCTCGTATCTGCTTAAACGTTGTATGCTAATGTCTCGTGTGCAAGCCTTATTTTCAGAAAACTAACCATAGAGTGTCCTCCAGTTCACCTTCCCATTCCTACATTACACCTAGGTTACTTTATTCAAGTGTTGAAAGAAGCTGCTGGTGAGCTCGTTCGGGAAAATAAATGAAACATTGCTTGCATATTGATTTTTATCGCTACTGAATTTTTTTAGAGTAGCAGAAAAGGAACGAGAAGATGTGAAGCGTATGCATATTAAATCTAGGAGTGAAGCTCCCCGCAAGCTACACTGATTCAAACTGGCAAGCGCCGTTTTTATTGTCGTCCTAATTTTATTCGGAAAATCAGACAAAGTCGGATTCCTACATCGGAGCACTCTATTAGAAAGCTCTGTCAAGCGAAAAATAAAAATAATATGACGTTTTGTACACGGATGTAGGGCTCATTAGAAGATGGCCGAGCGAACATCCTTCGAACGTCGCAGAACCATTTTTGTGCGCACTAATCTTTTGCTAACATTCCAGCAGTTTTCAGTAATAACTAGAGGCAAATGCCACATCCGCTGCCAGTTTCCGCCAGGAAGCATCCACAAGACTTTGTTCGTGTCAAAAATAATGTCAGTCAGAGGCAATTTCTTAATGGAGTTGTGTGGCATTCCGGAAAACGCTCCGCCGTAAGAAAGGGAGCGAAGCAATCGTTAAATTGTCGTGTCAAGGAAAAAAGCTCTCACTTAATGGAAGAGCAGAAGACTGCACCCGCAGTGCACTTAAGAATCTAGACACAAAAGCTATGTTAATCATACTGCTGCTAATCATACAGCTAAAACGCAAAAACACTACCACGACCGCTTTACTAAAGGCTTTCTTTTTCTTACCCGTGCAGGCGAGTTAGTAACGCCATAGTAGAAAGCAAAGAGACCTTTGTATTGCTTCTTAGCATAAATGGCATTACGCATTATCAAAGGCAATCCGAAAAACTAAAATGTCGGTCTATTGGTACCATAACTACGATGCAAAATAGACTATGTGAGGGTGCTGCAGATCAAATTTGATGCACTCGTGTTTTTATCAGCGAGGCTGTTAAAGCACGAGGTAAAACGAATGACCACAAAGAACTATCATCATCATAACGGGTATGTGCCACAGAAATTGGGCTAATCGCAGGACTCACCGGTGGTCGTCTAAATATGAAGAAAGAAAGAGAAAGAAAGGGAAGAAAGACAGAGAATCAAAGAAAGAAAGAAACATGCAGCATAAAAAGACAGAGAAACAGAGAAATCGACAGAAAGGGAGGAAAAACAGAAACCAGAGAAAGAGAGAGAAGATAGAAAGTAACCGGCTTAGCCAATAGACTTGAGGATCGACAAGCTTCGCTGTACCAAGCTTTGCGCGACTTAGTGCAAACTTCCCGCAATTTTTTAATGTCCAGACAATGCACAGTACACGGATGTCTTTGCATTCCACTCCCATCCGAAGGCAGCCACGACGGCCTGCATCGAACCCGTGACTTCGAGCTCAGCATGGCACGATGTATCAACTGCACTAGCGCGGCAAGCAACATAACTGCACGGAATGTTGCAGGCGCCTCCGAAGCTTTCGGGTATCCCTGAAAAGCAAGATAACAATGCATGTACGCATGTACCGTGCACCGTGTGATATAAGGGGTCAACGCTCAGCACCACGCATACTCAAGCTGGGAGAAAAAGGGCTGATTGAGTTTTCTGTTTCCTTATGGCAATTATTCTGTCGGTCTACACAATATGAATGATAAGGTGTTGGCGCCTACGTCGGATAAGTTATTAACCCGTTTTAGTTGAGCCTCCGCGGAAGCTCTGCGGACCCAGGCTGACATTCGAAATTACCGACAGCTTGCATCCGCAGAGTTTCTGCGGACGCCCAACTAACGCGTCCATCTTAAGCCTGTTTCACATGCAGCGATTTTGCTCCAAGAGCGGAGCGGCTGCCGTCGCGGAAGCCCAAAAACAGGTTTTTTAGAGCGACCAGTGGACGCGCGATCGAGATCGCCGAAGTTGGAAAAATTCGCGAGCGGCAGAGCGGCTGCCCAAGGTCAACCAATGGGGGAGCAGTGACGCGGGGAGCACGTGACCGTAGGGATGGAGACGAGAGCAGCCGCGCGCGCCGGGAGGAACTCGCTCCGACTCGGTTTCCTAGCAGACGACATTCGCTGCAACGAGCTGGCAGTGTAGAAAACGCCGTTCTTTTCCTTTTGTTGTTCTTTACTGGGCTTCCATCAAAGCAGACAAATCGTTCGCACGTGTCATTTTGTTCTTTTGTATTTTTATCGAATCGTGACACCAACATAGGTCCGGACAGGGGGAACCTACGACACTCCGCACTTGTTCGCAGTAGACGTTTCAGTTTTTTTTTTTTTTTACTACTCTGGTGCAGCACGTTCGAACAGTTTACTGTTTTCTTTTCTTTTTTTTTTAGTGGTCACGTACCCCGAAGACGACAAATGCCGCCGCCTCTTTACTGCAGAATGCCCATAGGCAAAAAAAAAAAAAAAGAGAGACGAGCTCCTTCACAAACCCACAATGTCGTCGACTGGGCCGTTGGCATCCGCTTGCCGGCCCATACGGCGCACCAACGCCTTGCGGCATTCGAGACCAAAAGCCACCGAAAGCCCTGTGAAAGCTTAAAACCCCAAAAACAAATTCTTTCTTTTGCTTTTCCATGGCCAAGTGTATGTGCGTGCAACATGACTTGCGTGGTAAAAAAAAGAAAGCTGGAACAGAAATAAACGTGACTACTGAAGTTGTTTAATTGCACTCTGATACACTGCACATTTTCATCATTCAAGGTTTAGGCGCGTGAAAATCGATCACCGAAGTAGAAGGCTGGTGAAACTTGCAACCCAAGCGCACCAAAGCAAGCGAGCCCGGAGAAAGGAAACCCGCGGATAACGGGCGCTTCCCACAACCATCACTGCGCTTCGCAGAGGCGCGCGCCGCGCAAAAGCGGTGCATGTGAAACGAAGCCGCGTCCGAGCGTCCTGCTGCCGCTCGATCGCCGCGGGCCCCGCCGCTCGGTCGCTCGCATGTGAAACAGGCTTAACGCGCCTGGAGAGGTGCCCCAAATCGGCTCGGTCGTGTCGGCTTGCTGCGACGGTGCACTGTGAGCTGTCGGAAGTCGTAATCCCATGTAGCAACCGGTGGCGACCCTTTAGCTGCTGCGATCTCGTTTCGGATTTTGTTTCTGCATTTATTCTTTTCCTTACGCGGATGTGAGCTCTAACACGTGCCTAAGCGCCCCATTTTTACTCTTACATCAGTGGCGTCTCTCGGATTCCGTCATTTTGCCAAGGAGGCCCCAACCACCGTCGCCGAGGGTTTTCCGTGTAGACGCGCTTCATGCATGTTTTTTTAGTTTTTCTGTTCCTGCCTCTTTGTAGCAACATTGGTCGTCCTGTTTTTCTTGTCGTCGTCCGCGTCTTTTTGGAGCTAACACAAACACACGTGGGTGTCCCTCCGAGTACACAGCGCAGCCCTTTTACAGCAGTGGCGTGCCGTCTCATGTTCCGAGAGGGACCTGTGACGCACGAATGCACTCGTGTTTTTTCACTGCTACTTTTCTTTGCGGACACTCGAATATGCAACTCCGCTGCCGGGAAATCAACGGTCGTCCTATGCACAATGTTTTTCTGTCTTTTATCTTCATCTCCTCTGACATAACCACTTGCTGCTGTGTTACGTAACTGTCGTGTAGGTGCTGTTTCTCCACGCATCACCCTGGTCTCTTTAAACATGGTGTCCTTGCACATCGACATAGTGGCAGAACGTTTGCTAGGCATTATTTTTCATTTTCTTTCGCAACCCACAAACTCACCGGCATACCGAGTTGTGTGTCGGATTGGCTAATGCCGTTCACGTGCCCTTCCTCCTCAAGCAAGTTTCCTAAGCGGGACCCGCCATGATGGGCTAGTGGTTATGGTGCTCGATTTCTGATCCGAGGGTCACGAGATCGAATCCCGGCCGCGGTGACCGCATTTCGATGGAGGCGAGATCCTAGAGGCCCGTATGGAGCTAGAGGCCCGTGTGCAGATTTAGGTGCACGTTAAAGAACCTCAGGGGGTCGAAATTCCCGAAGCGTTTCACTACGACGTCCCTCATTATCATATCGTAGTTTTTTTTACGTAAAACACGAACGAATGTTACGATAGTTTATTCCTAAGCGGAGTTGTGGCAGACTTGCGTGCTGTAGAAAGTATGTTAACTCTCTACGCGTCGTTCTGTACTTCACGCACTGTAGCGATAAAGCATCATAGTTTATTACTTTTTATAAGCTTGAGGAAACGTTGATGCCTCACCAAAGTGGACGTTCAAGCTTCGATAAATATAGAGATATTGTGACACCACTGGCCTTTGGCGCAACAGAAAACTGCACTCGCAGGCTTCCCGAAATGTCGGAGTGGCTGATACGGCCCTCATTTCTTGTAGGTGCCTGCTAAACAGGGATGGTGCATGTCACTCTAACACCTCTCCTTATTTAATCGCACAACCGCTTTCAGATCTTCGACGATCAGGTCTCGTTTCTTGCCAGCTTCATACAGTCTTGAAGGGTTGGCATACTCAAATTCACCATACCTTGCAGACCTCCGGTCAGGCTCACTCAGACTACAAGTTGGCTTGTACCTTTGCAGACGTCTGTCCTTGTGTGCTAGCCCTTTGCAAGACATTTCAGCCCGCGACTTCCTGTAGACAGCTTGCACGTGACGTCATGGACGCAGCTTCTGAACGTACTGGCACTCCACGATTGCGGCTTCGATAACGAACAAGTTGCGGTTAACCTTCTTCAATATGATAACGACGTGGCAGGACCGCCTCTGTGCGTGGATAATGAAAGAACCTGCAGGTGATGTTTTGATAACATAAATGTGACACAGCAAACAGGGGCGTAGCCAAGGGGGGGTTGGGGGGTTCAAGCCCCCCCCCCCGAAATTTTTCAGTTTTGCTTGCGTATATATGCACGCACACATACAAATACACGCACGAACATACATAAAGTATGGCTGAACCCCCCCCCCCCCCCCGAAAAAATTTTCTGGCTACGGACAGCAAATGTCGCGTCCCCCCCATGCTGGTGCTCCAACACGGTGGTTTCAGTAACATAAATGTGTAGGCCTCTTTCTCCGGCAGCAAGAGTAGCTGAAGAATACGTTGGCTGGAGCATTTCGCCTCCGCGCATTACTCTCATTACAGATGTATCTGCCCACGTGGGAGCGGCCCGCAGCGTTGCTCTAAGAGTAGCGTTTCTCAGGACCCAAATAAAGTTCTATGTCTGTCTGTCTGTCCTGAGTAATGACAGAAAACACTTCTTATTGTCATTTTCCGGCTCGGACTATATCGTGTTATCGGAGCCGGAAAATGACACGTTTTCCGGCTCCGATAACACGTCGCGCGCGCTCAGGCGAGCGTCGAGTCACTGCGTGAAGAAAGAAATGATGTGATTACGAAGGACAGCCACCTATGTAGCCGGCCATTGTTGTGCATACAGGAGCACTATAAAAAGTTTCCGGTGGCTTAACTCGGCTATGCCAGGATATACGTAGCGTTAGCAAAGGTTCAGCTGATTATTGTTAGCTTTCCAGATTGTCTAGGATTATTAGCCTCCTTCTGTTCATTCTTCGTACGCTGAACCGCTAATTGCCAGGCAACTACTTCGGGATCCGATGAGATAAGCTTCTCGGCTCTTCTGCGCCGTCGAGCAGCATTTGCGCTCTCCTTCTCCATGGCGTTACCCACCTGCAAACGCCAGTCAGAGGCGCTATCAAGCGGCCCCAGCGCAGTGTCAGACGGAGACTGCACAGCGAAGGCGAATAGCTGCGCGCGCGCCGGCGCCACTGTGTCTATGGCTACGACGTCACTCCTCTCGAATGCGGCGCAGACCAGCAACGGCGAGCCGCGCGCAGCAGTGGTGGCGGAGTCTGTGCGCGCGCCGGCGCCAGCGCGTCTGCCGCGCCTACGACGCCACTCCTCCCGAACGCGCAGACCAGCAGCGGCGAGCCGCGCGCGGCGGTGTCGGAGAGCGCGTGAGATGCCAGCTCCGGTGGCCCAGCTGTTTGACAACTCTGGCGCTAGTGTCTATGGCAGCTGCAACGCATGACGCTTCAGCCAGCATGGGAATGATGAGTAGTACACGGATTTGTCTAAACTTCGTTCTTTCGGCTCCGTGTGGCTACGCGTCGCCTGCATCAGCTTTGTAGCAAAACGAAGTTCAGCAAAGGTCAGCAGTTCCACTTCACCACTTTATCCTTTTTAGGCTCACCAATTTAAATCTGGTCACGAAGTTCACAACGATCCATTTTTTTTATCCGAAAGAAAACCAAAACAGAGCAATAAACAACGCCACAAGCGCGTTGGCAGCCCGCAAGTACGAAGACTAGGCAAATCCGTGTACTACCCATCATTCCCATGGTGGCTGAACGATCGCAGCGCCAGAGTCCCCTCTACTTAATTTTAGGAAACTCTATGGCTGAAACTAGTGATTCTGGTGTTTATAACTGGGTTAATCCCGACGGTTCACTAAGGTCTTTCTCAATTATTGGTTACCTTTGTCCAGATATCTTAAAGGGACACAAAAGTGCAACAATGAATCGATTTACATTGATAAAGAGTACTCTGAGAACTATATTGTCGTGAATTTACTCCTCATAAGATTATTCATAGAGGAGAAAATCGAGGTCAATGTTCCCTATTTAAATTTCGCGCCGACATCTTCGAGCGTGACGCCATGAATCTCAAAGCGTACTTGTTCTATCTTGACGACATTGGCTCAACGATATTTCCTGAAACTTGGTATGTGAAGTATATGGCCCCCTCGGAGATAAATGTGCTTCAAGTTTACCGATTAGGAACTAGTTAGGTCATGCCGTCGAAATCTATTACGTCACGGTGACTCGTGGGGAACTTCGTAGTGGCTTCGTGGCACGCATTTTCTTTTTGCGCGTGTTCTCGCTGACGAAGCGTGTTCTGGCAACAAGCGTGGTGTTTTTGGTATCGTGAAAGAGTACTTTACTAATACGAGAAAAATCATTTTTCTCTTTAGAGTACCTTTAATTGGTGTTTGCTTCCCGTGTGTTTCCATCTTGATTTTTATCCCGGCCGCGGCGGCTGCATTTTCGATGGAGGCGAAAATGTTTGAGGCCCGTGTACTTAGATTTAGGTGCACGTTAAAGAACCCCAGGTGGTCGAAATTTCCGGAGCCCTCCACTACGGCGTCTCTCATAATCATATCGTGGTTTTGGGACGTTAAACCCCACATATTATTATTATCCCTCTTGATTTTAAGGGGACCAGTGGTGAGTAGCGGAGCTTGACCAATTTCCGTGGCACCTACCCGTTCATAATGATGATAGTTTCTGCGTACATAGGACCGCCGGATTTTCCTTTCGGATATCCATATAATGCTTCGCTTTAAAAAGAAAGCGGACATAATATTCTGCCTCTGTCGATTCAAATATGCTTCTTCCTCATACTTTACCTGAGGACGTCGCTTACTTTAAAAAAAGGCATTGAATAGTCGTAGATCACCAAGAAGATGGTCTTATACGAACAATTTCGGGACCGAAATTTCAGTGAAGCACGCTATATTCGACGCATATTACTGCCTTGACGTTTATGGGAATGGGAAGCTTCCCACAGTTAATTTCTGACCGCGAAGACCGGAGGCTGTTGCACAAGCGGCGGGTAAAATTCAATACCATGCCATGAAGAATTCGAAGTATTGTTCTGCAGACGTTCTCGTTCAAATCAAAGCTGCATTCCGGAAAGTATTAGTAGTATTAGTATTTTTATTGTATTTCTTGGAATACAAGAAAAAGTAACAGAGGCAAAAGGCGTTTCATACGCGTTACAAAGGCTTCTGTACCTGAAGTTCGCAACACATACACATTTCCTGCACATATGCACAAACAAAAAAGTGTTGACGCATCATAAAACCACTTGAGCGCTGACAAAGGAGTACTGCAATCAACACAAGCAACACATGACACAGTTAAGATACTGCAGATACACAAGTCTTACACAAAAAAGAAATCAAGAACAAAAACTCGATGAATCGTCTAACCACATGAGCAATAAAAAACCAGTATTTATATGTTAGGAAAGGATCAATGACACACTTTTCGTGCGCTAGCAAAAATTTCATACCACGATGTCACTATAAGTTCTGTGCAGTATTGTCTAGTGGTGATAAGTTATTTCTTTTTTCAACGTAATTTCTTTAGCTTGTTTTTTTTTAAATGCCTGTAGACTAACGTGAAACTGTATGCTATTATCCAATTCATTAACTGATCACATTGATTGGTATTTCACCGTTTGTTTTCTGTAAGTTGTCCTAGTTCTGGGTAAACGCCGTAAATTTCTTCTAGCAGGATAACGTTGGTGATTTTATTTTGGTTTATACCACTTATTATTTCTGTACCTCTTGTTGTAGTTCAATATAACATATTTGGTTTGCCGTTAACATTTCGTGCTTATAAAAGAGCACTGAAGTGCGCGAACAGTCTAAACTACCATGGTAATTTTGTGTCCGCCCGCTTTTAGAAATAAGTGTGTGCCTCTAAGTGTGAGAACTTTCCCGAAGTCCATGAAACGGGCATTTCGATTATACGAGGAGTAGGAGGATGTTCTAGGTATGTAGCCTTGCGAGATTTGCAGGCAATTGCCCCGCCCGGTTTCCTTCTTTCAGGCCATGTTGAAAACGTGATCATTCTTTTAGTAGAAAGCCTTAGATGTCTCAACAAATGCGAAAACTGACCGTCTGTTTCGGCATCCCGCGGTGTCGGCGTCAACAGGAGTGATGAAAAAAATCTAATCAAGTGATGACGTCTCAGTTCACCAAAATTTATGACATCGTCATGACATCGCTATTAGGCCCTATACAATGACGTCACACGGTGACGCCATCACATGACACCATCGCTTGGCCAACGGTGGGCCGATGACGGAGGCAGTGCAAAATCAGGTGAGATGCAGAAAGCTTGAAATGCCTTCGATCCAGGAGGAAGTGCAAAACCACGTTAGGTGCACAAGGCTTTCGGATGGGGGCGAGGTAGGATCAACACACTGAATATCCAATGAATATGCAGGCTGCTTTTTCAGACAACACATTTCTTTTTACATAAACATACTCTGACATATCTTGCGGGGGTGATAGCTCTTTTGTGGGCAGTCTCTGCATCGGAGCTTTGTGGTCCTTCAGTCTGAATTGCTTATGTTTAGGGCTCCGTGTTTTCGGTTGCATTCGAAAAAATTCGATAAACATTCGCCGGTAAAATTTTTGACAATTCGAATTTATCCGATAAACTTCGATTTCAAGGGCCAATAGGACCAGGACCAACACCAACTCGCCCAACTTGTTATTATACTGGTTCCGTTCCTTATCGAAAGGACATCTTCTAAGCGCTCATTAATACACCTTCTGGTTCGACCGATTTAAAGCTTACAGCGCGTAGCTGTGTTAGGCGACATTGCTCTATTGTGCCCCGACTCAACTTCCTACATGCAGAAGGTTCACAGGGACTCTCCAACCCCGAATTCAAGGCGCTTCACTTCAAAGATCCGTTGTTGAGTATGTATACTCAACAACGCTCTGGAGGATGGAATCAGGACGAGCTTGTTTAACGTAGTTCAAGATTTTGTTGTGCACTTTTCTGCCCTGTTGAAGTCGTCGCGGGAGCTGCGCCGTAAGTTTGGTCTTGTGTGCTTGGCCATGGGCATGTCCATCAAGTCACTGGAAACCGCATGTCGTTCAAGGTGGTTCTCTTTTTATGAAGTTCTAGAAGATATTTTGGACTACTGGCGGCGCCATTTTGTCTTTCTTAGGGAGCGACAAAGCCAAGGGAACGAAGTATGAGCAGCTCAAGAGTCTTATTTCATCGCCTGAAGCTGTGCACGACTTGCTCGTTAAGATGAGGTTTCTGAAGACCAATTCGTGTGCCGTGCTCTCAATCATTAAGGAAATTGAGGCAGAAAGTACCCTGGCACAACAAGTTTATCCCATACTGGGGGTTCGTTTGCACGCACTCACCAGTCAATGGCGCTATCTAATCGGGGTCTTCGCGTCAGATGTCACAAGTCTGTTCGACCTCCTTGTCGAGAATGACCGCTCCACGACTGTCGCAGACGTTCACAAATACTACGCTGCTGTCGCCGAAAAGTGGAGACAGACATCTGAGAGAAACCTGCGCGATCAACTACAGTACATCAAAGAATCGTTTGGGTACTGCGTTAAAATTGTGAATCCAAATGTGAAGCATGAGCTGCCCTGCGCGTTCCAAAGCTATGCGCCTATTTTTCAATTAGTGCTTCTTGAAACTGACTACATGAGCCAGCTCCTAAGTGTTTTTGCGAACTATCAGTGCTATGAAATTTGTAACATTGTTGAACCCCTGTCGTTTTGGAGACTTCACAATGTTCAGTGGCCAGTGTTTTCTCGCTGCGCGCTGCGTCTTCTGGCGCTTGATGTTTCTAGCGCTAACGTTGAAAAGGCATTTTCAAAGCTGAGAGTCGTTTAGCGAAAGGAGCGCGCTTCGATCACTGACAGCAACCTCGCAAAGTACGCTTCCGTCTTTTACAATAAGCTTTAAGCTGAGGTTGTTATACGCAGAAATACAGGTGTATTGTGTTAACGCATTTCGCTTGTGCACATATGTTTTTGTGCATTCAAACCTAGAAAAAATAAAATGTGCTTCGTGTGTTTCGATGTTTTAGTATTCAGATATAAATTGATCTAAAATTTTGGGGTTTTGAGAATAGTGCGAAACTCCGAATTTCAGAGAATTGCGGATTTACAAGAAATAAACTCCGATAAACGCCGAATATCCGCCAAAAATATAAGCTCCGATGAACACCCGCCGATTTTCAAGAAATATAAACACCGAAAACACGGAGCCCTACTTATATTACATTTTAATTAGAAAGTAAGCAAAAAACCAAGTAAATCAATAAATCGAACAAACTATGATGAATGCACAGAATAGGAATGACGATGTGAGCGAGATGATTTAGTTCATGGTGAAGGCGAGCAGCGCGAAGCACAGAAGTGCGGACATACAGGCAAAGAAGGGCTGAGGGGAAGCGAAAAAGTGACGTGCATTAACGGAAGGGCTTCTAACTTAATGGTGCACTGCCAAAGTTGCGGCTGTCAGCCTCAGTTCAATAAAGGGTGTGTGTTGGATCGTCATCGGGATAAAAGGACGGAAGAAATTTCTGAGGCCTTTGACATTAAGAAATTTGGAGACAAATGTGTTAGCCATCAGTGACATTACGCGATAAGGAAGACGCATTTTTGAGCCTGTGCACACCCTAGTTCTGTTCATCCTCACTGCTGGTTCGCCACCATGCAAATGGGACTCGTGCCTCTGACACACCATTTTCACAGCCTTTTAATTTTGTAAATTCATGTGACGCACGTTTATGACGCCATGTCTGACGACACATTACGTCATGCATATATATGCATCTGTTTTGTGACCCAACAAACCCAGTTGGTAGCCACCGCTCGTGTTTGTCACTCCTTCGCTTTCTGAGTCCTTCACTGCCTCTATTTGCGCACTTCCGGGCTTCGCGCTGCTCATCATCACCATGATGAATGCAGTCTGTCTTGTAGATCCACAATATAAGGCGGGCCAACATTCACAAAGCTCTCGTCGATCAGAATATAGTATTTTGATCTTAAGTTACCTAGCCTTTCCTTTATTGAAAACCAGCAGATACTGAAGCAGAGGAAGGTATAGGGGGCGTTAGTTGTGCTAGTTATCATGAAGGTTGTGTGAAACAAGGAAACGAGCCCTCAAAATTTCCTTCCTTCATTCTAGCATTTTCCCTATACCACATGAACAAAACGACTCCACAGATTGCTAGCAAGAAGCCTTCGATCGTGTTCGGGTGTCCCTTGTTAAAACCCAAATGTCATTGTGGAGACCAAGCAGCCCTTCCTGTTATGCGTACACTTAGACTGCGCAGAAACGGGGCGGGGATGGGGTGAAGTGTCCGTCTTAATGCGCTGACTCGTCAGTATTAGAAAATAATTATTGCTTATGGACTACGTTTATGCCTGCGTACATTTTTTTGTATCTGAATTCAAGTTTGCACCTCCTCGCAACAAGGCGGACGAGAAAAACAACGGGATTAAAGAAAATAGAAAAAAATTATACTTATGAAAGATATATTGCACCTTCTTGTCACTGGCGTTTCCGGTATTTATTTGTAAGCCGATCTTTCAAACCCCAAAATATTGAAAATTTTCCTATCCACTGTATGACGCTGGCTTCGTGAAACCGTTTAGCGGGCCATACGCAATCAATCAATCAATCAATCAATCAATCAATCAATCAATCAATCAATCAATCAATCAATCAATCAATCAATCAATCAATCAATCAATCAATCAATGAACTTTACCTTCATGAACTTATTTGGACCGATAGCCTAAAGTTGCTAGTGGCCGGTCCAATACAATATGCAACAAAGAATGCACAGAACAGCTAAGAGGAAAGAAACAAAACACGATCATATAAATACATACATATACACGTATACATTTGGTCTTGTAATACGTACAGACGCCCACTTTTTTAACCTGAACGCGCGAGCGTCGACCGGCGAGTTGATAAGCGCCGCACAACGGAGCGCAGCGACGAAATGAACGAGAATACGCGCATGCGCGCTATCAGCAGCCCTGTGTAGCTGTCGTCCGCTAGGCTTTTACGGGAACCGGACACCACGCCCGCTTCTTTTGAGCTACGCTATCGTAATTCTTTTTTGCTTTTACGAACGATGCCATCAAGTTATAAAGAAAAGGTCAAGTGGTCGTGCTTCAGGTGGATGGGATGTGATTACACCCGCTAATTATACTACGTGCGTATCAGCATTTTGACAGCGGAGCCGTTAAGGCTTTTCGTTATGCCATGCAGAGTCGACAAGAAACTCATCAGTGGCTCTGGCTCTCTGCCGCCTCTTCTTTGTGGTCTTCGTGCTTAGTCAAGCCAATTAAGCCAAGCTGGGTTAAGATCAAGCTAATTAAACCATGCCATGTGTTAATTACACTAATTAGTCAGGCTAATTAAGACTTCACCAATTAAAGTCTTGCTAATTAAATTAGACCCACGCTAATTAGGGCCTTGCTAATGCGGACCACGTTAGTTGAGAACTTCTTAATTAAGATCATGGTAATTTATGCATTTCTAGTTATCACCATGTTAATTAAGATCTTGCTCATAAGCTAGGTCGGCCGCAAGCTCCGCTGTCATTGCAGCCGCGCACCACTAGCGCAAGCTGGCGACATTTTTTGTCCGTTATCGCCTTTTGTTCTCTTTTCTATAGACCGCTGAGAAAAGATTATCAAGTGTCATGTGGTACCCCCTTCTTTTCTGTATTTGCAGAAAGATGTGAATTGCTAAGCGAAATATTCCGATCAGATGTCATTGCTCTTCGCTGTTATAACGCCTTTCATCCGATTTCTCGGGAATGCGCTTCGCGTAGAATCAAGGATGCCGCCTCGACTGCCAGAGGAAAAGAGAGTAATGAGGGCGTGGTGTCCGGTTCTCGTAAAAGCCTAGCAGACGACAGCTGCCCAGGATTGCTCATGGCGCGCATGCGCGTATTCTCGTTCATGTCGTCGCTGCGGTCCGTTGTGCGGCGCTTATAAACTCACCGGTCGACGCTCGCGCGTTCTGGTTAAAAAAGTGGGCGTCTGTACATGCTTATTAGCTTGTAACTTGCGCTTTTTTTATAATGAGCTTATAGAGAAAGGATTAGAGAACCCTGGGTCAACTTGAAAGACAACTGCTCTATGGAACTGCAGTTGATCCGCCTGCAACTAACATTCCCGCCTCCCATTCTTCCTCTGTAGGCAACTTCTACGTATGCCGCTGTGCGAAATAGGACTCTGATAAAACTTAAAGGATGAGTACATCGAGTGGCTTAAAGTGTTGGACATCGATTTGAGCTCACCACTAAGCTTTACGAAGTTTCCTGCAATTATTATTCGTGCCGCGTGAAGAACTCTGAAGTTCTCGAAGAAGAGATTATCTGCTTGCCTATTTCGGGTTATAAATACGAAGATTGAACGACTACGCAATGCGTCAAACTTACAAGGTCACTTTACGAGCTCTACTTTTTTTTTTCAGGTATCCGGGGGATTCGCGGAGCCAATTATAGCGGTCTGCCGGTCGTGATCTAATTCTGGAAACGTGAAAGACCTTCTAACATAATGGAGCTCACGTGGGTCAATGCAGAATGTAGTAAGCGTGCAAATGTAGGATTGCTGGAAACGTGAGTGTATTTAAAAGCGATTTCATGGTAGACTTCTGTCAAAAAAAAGAAGAAAAAGAAACAAGGTTAACTAAAACGACACGCCATCACTGCGTCTGTTGCCACGAATGCTCCTTTTCTCGCGAGAGTTTTGTGCTTATGTGCATTTGGGACCTTCAAATTGAAAACGCTGAAAGGAAAAAAAAAAGTAGTTGCTCGAGTTCAAGACGGTAATGCACTAAAAAAAGGAGGATGGATGAACAAACGTGAAACGGGAGCAAACGTCTCCGGCAGAGTACGACATCGCCAGCTTTTATGATAGGGCGTCTTCCGTGAAATTGACTCATCTGGACGCTTCGAAACGAACACGTTTGCTTGAAGACGACTGCAGTTGGATGTTCACATTGTTCTTAAAATTGCTTTCAAGAGATTTCCATCAGAGTCCGCTACATACTCACGCTTAGAAGAGTTTAAAGGGACATGAGGGACTTCGAGGAACTGCGATAGTAATAATATTACATTATAGGTTTGGTTTCTTTCTAGGAAATATTGTATGTTAGGAGCAGAGGTGACCCTCACATTTGCTAAGAAATTGTATAAAACAACAACAACAACAACAACCAAACAAGCAAGCAAACAAAGCAAAGCAGAGCAAAAGAAGAGCGACTTCTACAAGTGAGGTAATGCTAGGCTGGAGCTATGCAAGGAACACAAAAAATAACCCTCTTTCTTTTCCTACATTAGGCTATGCAGTAAACTCGTAGAAATAGAGAACTGGTACGAACGCATTTTTGTAGCCATCTTCCCGGTTCCCATTCTCTGAGATGGGTTACTCTCTCTCTTTATTTTTTTTTACAGATTCGAGGGACACTTTGGTGCATTAGCGCACAGCGTTCTAGCAGACATTGTAAAGCTACGAGAACATGGATACGTTCCGCTTAGTCTGAAAGCCTGTCACTTGGGCGCGTTAAATAATTTTTCGTGGAACTGTATTCATATTTGAAGGTCCCTATTAACGCGACAGCGTTAAGGAGCTCGCTTCGCGGAAATTTCGGTCTCTGCCTCGGTGTCGGCGTCGTTGGCTGTGAGCGAAAAAGCATCATCTTGTTCATGACCGAAAAATCGAGAAATGTGCAAATAAAATAAATAATAAAAAATGTTACGACAGCTTCGTACTAGGGGTGCCAAGCCTGAAGGAACTGCGGAGCAGGGCGGCCATCTTTGTTTCGTTTTATTCTTCTACTTCTTTCTTCCTCTGTTTCGTTGCTTTATCTCATCTCTCTGTTCTTTCTGTGTCTTTATTGTCTCCATTTATTTCTATTTCTTTCTTTCTCTCTCTGTTTTTTCTGCTCTTTCTCTTTCTAATTCTCTCGCTTTCCTATCTTTTTCCGACTCTCTCTCTCTCCCTTTCTCTCTCTCTCCCTCTCTCTCTCTCTCTTGTTTTTCTCGCTCTCTATTTCTGTCTTTCTCTTTCGTTGATTATCTCGCTTTCTCTCTCTCTCCTTCTGCATTTCTCTCTCTTTCGCTCTTTCTCATCCTTCATATGCTATGCTTTACTCTCCCCCTTCTCCTTTTCCTCCTCCTCACCCCCACATTCCTTTTCTACCCTTTTGCTATGCTATGTTTTGTCCGCGTGCCTGGATAGCCGAGTGTTTAAGACGCTCGCCCGAGCTCATGTTCACCGGGCCTTCCCACTTGACGCACTTAATAGGAAAGATGATGAACCCAAAAAGTACAGCGACATCTTACAGCACTACAGGCTAGGCCCGAAGAACTTATCCGCCAGATCAGCCCAGCCTAACTAGGGAAGATAGAGTAACCCTCAGGAAATTGCAAGCAAACACTTACGTTCACGGTATATTACTTCACCGTGTACTTCACCGACTGAGCACTCGTACTGTGATGTCCCGGACACTCTATGCCGTATGGCGTGGGGATGCATACAAAACCCTAGCACCGCTACACTAACCGAAGAGCCGTGGGAGGCCAAGCTATCGGACCCAGACCTGAAGAATCAGCGAAGCCTGGTTCAACGGGCACGAGAAATGGCGAAGGCCCGCGGCTACCTGGAATAAGGAGGCCGCCCACCTTGGGCGCAGAGTGCGCTTGCTCAAAATAAACGTTTATTCTCTCTCTCTCTTTCTCATAAGTCGAATCTCGTTGGACTAAGAGCACCATTAAATCCACGACAGGTATGCTCATGCTAGCAAAGGCAGTGCTGCACGTGAAGTTCTGCCAAATATCTTTAAGTGTACAAGGAGCCCATTAAATTCTTCTTAGAAAGTTCGTATATTTATACTGTTTTGAATAAATGTATCTGAAGATCATCAAAAATAAGCGAAATGCGACATTTCCTCGCTACCTTCATAATTACATGTTCTGTGGCGGCAGAGAATAATTACAACACGGATTACAAAAGTTAAAATATTAATCTTTTATTTAGGGGAGACAGGAGGTCCAGGCCAATGGGAGAATCGAAGTCCTTCCTGCGAAGACTCTCCAGCCGCTGTGAGGTTTCCTAAAAACGTCTTCCGATAATTACTGCGGAGTGATGTAATTTGAGTACATTCACCGGCGAAACGAAAACAGAAGCACGGATGTGCGCAATTAGCAGATAACCATAATGATGTCACTGTTTCCGACAATTATTGCAGTGGTGTTAGTTCCGCATTGATTAACCTACGTGCACCATGCTTACTATAATCGCAAGCGGAGCTCGCCCACCCACGAAACGAAGTAGATTGATATAACGACGCTGGCTCATCCTGGACGTTTTGAAGAGTATGGAAGTCAGGCTGTTCCGAGTTTCGGCTTTGGTTTCGCCAGCAAAATTGGTCGGATTTCATCACTTTGCAAAAGTTACCCAACGACCATTTTTTTTTTAAATCTCAAATCCGGGGAGCTATTCTGAAACTGTCTATCTAGTGGACATGTTCACTTCCACTTGACGTCATCAGAACACGTTCAGTTGCTGCAATAAAGCCTCAGGCCATGGCGTAATCGCGCAGCTGCGGTAAACGGGAGGCCGTGTTAAACCCGATTCGAGGGCTAACGCGATCACAGTATCAGAGTTAGTGGACGGTCTCCGAGATTCGCACGGCGAGGAACGCATCTCAGGAGGCTGCGTTCGCCGCGTTGAACCAAATTTTGTTCTTCTCAATTGTGTCAAGAGTTGTGGAAGCACCGTAACATCAAAATGTCGTTGCGGTATAAGAAGAACAGGTAACAGGGGGCTGCTCGTCAAGCGCGGGCCACTCAGTGGCCGGTCAAATGAACAGTCCACTACAGTTCGAGAATACTTTCCCCGGACGCCAGGCACACCGCCTCGGCTAAATATCCGCATCGAAACAAGCACGCTGTCAGCGTCATCGTCTCCTGAGGCTGAGAGTTAGCGTTGGCCACGGTCTAGGCACGCAACTAAGAAACAGCGGAAGAAGCTGCAATCGCTCTCGCGACCACCACATGCGCAGTCGCAGCAGTTATTTTCACTCACTCTCATGCCGCCTTTAAAAAAGTACTCGAGAGGCCGCAGCTCAACCGGTGCACTTAGTAATATCCCAAAAGGGCGCAGCACTCTGCTCAAATACACATGCATTATAAGGGTACCAGGACACGAGGGTCTGCAGGGAAATGAAGTGGCCCACGTCACTGCCCGCGTGCACATCCGCCTGGCTGCATTCACCCCACAAGATATCCGACCCAGGGTACATGAGGCGGAGGCTGTACCTACAACCTATTCGGCGATACTCCAACACTACAGACTCGAGAGCCGGGTGTATCCTCCACCTCAACCAAAAATGACTAAAGAAGATAGCGTGATCTTCCAAGTTACGACGCCTCCAAAGCAACACATACATTCATGGAACGTTAATGCACGGCCTGTATACCCGACGCCTCAAAATTACATGTGCCTGCTCTGCAATGTACCGGATACCCTGGTACACTTGCTTGAATGCCCATATCATGAAAACCGCGATATGCAACCGGAGACGGATGTGAATCAAGCATGACAAACATGCGAAGGCCACCTAATCGAAACGTGGGAGGCCAAGCTCGTCCTAGTTGACCTGTAAGGTCAGCGACAACTCGTCGTCAGGGCCAAGAGGCTAGTAGAGGGTTCCTTGACTAGGGAGCCCTCACACCTCAGGGTGGTACCGGGCATCACTCGAAACACCGTTTCGGAAAATAAACATTTATTTATCTCTCTCAAAGCAGCAATGGGCTCTTCACATGAAGGGCGGCAATTCTCGCATTTCCCGCGACCGCCTGTCTCCAATAATTAAAACTCAGTTACCATAATTTCCGTAATTACTGCCGTAATTGATGTCTACTAATCTTAAGATGTCTGCAGCTATAGAAAAACATGGTGAACCCCTCCGTCACAGGAATCGGTATAACACGATAGTGAAACGTGTCTTTACAAAAGTAGTTCAATTTTCATTGTACATCGATAAATGAGAGCTTGCACAGTGTCTGTTGGTTTTTGACGGCTATATCACCGTTTGATGTGCACGCACCTACGTAGATCCTAGTGGTACATCACCCTCCCGACTATTAACGTCAATGATAATTAAAAACTAGCAGTTGTTCCGTGTCCGAATTCAACTGATGAGCGAAGCTTCTTAGAAATAGGACGCAAACGACTATGCGCCTGATCTCTCTGCTGGCTTTCATGAAGGCGGTAGGGTGGGTAAAGTGTCTGCAGCGCTCGATGGCGGGAACTACTCAGGGAGTGAGTGCGGCGCGCGCAGCGCAGGGAGAGGGTGACAGGTGGGAGAGGGGTGCGAGCGGTGATAGGGCGGGTACCTTCGACGGCGGCGACGGAAAGCCGCGCGCGCCATTCGGCGAGCGCAGCGTTTCATTGTCTTTTTGTGCCGGCGCTGGGTGGGGAGACCGTCTGCTGCTACATCCGACAAAGCGCCCGTAGTGCACTAGAATGATGGTTGTCATTTCAGAATCCACGATAAAGGTGGTGAAAATAAAAAGAAGACGACCAATATAACCAGCTGGGCAGAGAGCTTATTTCTTTTAACCTCGAATTTCTGGTGCGCTAGAACCAAACCGCTCAAGGCCTAAACATTTCCTCTTAAATCACCGGCCACTGCAACCTAAAGCGATGCTTTAGAGCAGGGAACTTCAACGGCGACGGCGGGGGGCGGGCCTAAGGCGGTTCGCTCCTGATAAACTTTTGTGGTAGCTGAAGAAGTTAACATAGATCCGCACACAGCGTATGGTTAATCCCGCGCAAAGGCGGCACCAACAAGAACATGGTCCCTCGTACTCGATATGCGCTCATGGAAAGCGTTGTCATTTGAGGAGAGAAATTACACCATCTCCCGCTAAAGGGGACCATGAGGCGATGCGAAGCCGGAGCACTTGCACGATCGCGTTCCGTTGGCGTTCGTTGGGCATGCTACCGGCCTCACGTCGTGGAACGCGAAGAGGGACGCTACGCGCGTCGTATCTTCGATGTAGCCTGGCCGTTAATTCTCACAGGGCGAGCGGGGAACGCGGTCGACAGTCGGGTGAGAGGGGGCAGCGTAGAAGTGGAGAGAGAAGGGGAGGGGACGCGCATGCGCTCGAGCTCATCGCGGCGTTGCGCAGGAGAGAATTTCGGCATGTCTAGCCCGCGTTTCAGAGGAAGAGTGGAAAGGGGGAGGGGAGAGGGAAAGTGGAGAGGGGAAGGGGAGAGGGAAAGTGGGAAGGGAAAGTGGAGAGGGGAGGGGAGAGGGAAAGTGGAGAGGGGAAGGGGAGAGGGTGAGTGGTGAGGAGGTGTGTGGAGAGGGTATGCGCATGCGCAGTAAGGGTGGTCACGCCGCACACCACCACCACCACCACCACCACCACCACCACCACCGGATTGAGCTCCGCCTTAAAGGGCCCCTCACCAGGTGACATAACGAATTTTGGTTAGACATAGGAAGTTGTTGCGAGACCAATAAAGAGCATTATGCTACAAGATTTTTTCTAATCGGTCTGTTAGAAGCTGAGAAAAACAATAATTTGTAGCGGCGCGAAACCATGATGCGAGGAGGCGAGTTTCAAACCCTTGCCGCTCGCCCCGTGTAGCCTTCGCAAGCCAAATCCCTTCCCTGCCCTCTTCGGCACGCGAGCAGGAGGATCACATAACGCATACGCATGAACACGTCATGCGCACACAATGTCACGAGCGCATGACGTGCCCGAACCATCCCGAGCCCCCGAGACGCGAGCGGTGTTGTGGCGGCGTTCGTTGCGCTTCATCTATGCAAGTTATGCCGAATGCGCCCTCGCCGATCACTTGGCTTTCACCCTATTACTGAGCAAGAAAGCTGCAACATTTGTACGGACGCGAGACTAGCGGTGCGCCGCATGAAAATCTAGTTAGACGCGGGAGGATAAATGAGCCTAATGAGCGCCGGAACGCACTAGAAAATTAGTTTCGTTGTAAAGGGTGGCGTCTGCACGATGCGCAAAGCGCGAGAACACGAACGCGTGCGAAACAGAGGGAGATTATTTAGACTCGAATCTCGCTGCACTTCGCAGTAAAAATTAAAAAAGAAAACGCACACATTCTGTTTGTGTGGTTTATTATTGCTATGAAGTTTTATTCATTCATTCAAGCAACAAATTTCACAAACTACACGTCGTGTCAAATAATTATCGCAGTGTCACGTGTTACTGTTGGCGACGTCAGAGCACAGTCGTCTACGCAGAGGGGCGACGTCACAGTACTACCATCTACGTAGGGCCATTTTCTCATGTACGTCATCCCCTCATTCTCTAAAGCGCGCGCCCGCGAGGGGAAGGGCAAGCACCGTTCACCTTGAAATTTGACCCATTTCCGCGGCGCGTAGCGTTGCAAATTTTGGCAGACGTGATCGTGAACGCCCTGTGCGTGCATTGCGCTCGTGAGCTCAAAATTGTCAAACCTGGTGAGGGGCCCTTTAAGATACTTCGCATCTAAAAAAACGCCAGGCCTGCGCGGAAAGCGCAGCACAGTCACAGCGAAAGCTGGAAGAGCGGCTTTTCTAGAGCGCGTTATAAACTCTCCTGTGGCTACTAATACAGGTATATTAGCAACGTACCCACTACGCCACAAAGCGTAATTTTTGGGAAGTTGGGAAGCACCCAGCACGACATTATTCGTTGTTCTGCGGAGAAGCGAGGTACCATATGTAAGCGATTATGTGCAGTTTGTTGATGCGGCGGTTGATGACGATGAATAATTATGGTTGCGCCCTTTGTAATGGGTTGTAAGCTTTAAACGACCCACTAGTTACGTAATGCATATTGTGTGACGCCCGGTCGTTATTTAACTGTCCCACCACGCTTTATAACACACTTTAACCGGAGAAACGTAGAGCGAGAGAGAGAGAGAAATGACTTTATTGAGACCCTGAGGAAATGGATCATGGGAGCCTTATGGGCTTCCTTGGCAACCAACAGAAGTGCACTTGCGAGGAACCCACTACGCTATAATTCATTGTAATTTTTTAGAAGTAGGGCAGTAGGCACTGTGCCATTTTTCGTCATTCTACAGACAGCCGTGGTACCTGCTAAACGCATGTAAGGCATTATGCGCACTTTGTTGATGATGTGCGTGATGACGATGAAGAATTATGGCAGAGCTCTTTGTAATGGGTTGGAAGCATTCAACAACCTACTCGTTGCGCAATTCGCATTGTGTGACGCCTGGTTACAGAATTCGCGTTGTGCGACGCTTGGTGCTTATTCTACTCTTTTACCACGCTATATTGCATATGCTAATGTGGTTCCTTCCCGACATGAAGCCTGTATAGGACCTTTTTGCAAAGCAGTTTCAAGCACCGGCATGGCTCAGAGGTTGAATACTGGGTTCCCACGCAGAGGGCCCAGGTTCGAACCTCGTTCCATCCTGGAATTTTTTCTTATTTAGTTTTTTTTCTTATTTCGAGCGATACTGGTTACGGACACCGGCGGCGGCGGCGGCGGCGGCGGCGGCGGCGGACAACTACGGCACCAAAAACGGCCGGAGAAATGATCTCATAACAGCTTTCGCTGTAAAAGCAGGGTGTGCGCTATCCAGCAATTGGCTAACCTACACCTCCGCTCATGCATACAGTACCACAGAGCACTTGGGGAACGCGAGAGGCAGAGCTCGCAGCTTGAGCGGTGAACGCGAGAAGGCGTCCTGCAGCCCGCTGGCGTGTCTCTTACTGCATAGAAGCGCTCACTCAAACTGTATTGAAACTAAATAGAGTAGAAATCGGGGAGCCAGCTTCCGCTGCGTTGAGACTACCGAAGCGCGTACTGTCAGTGCGCGTTAGTGTCATGGCGTTCTATTTGCCTACATCTCTCAAATACGGCGACACCGCCCCAAGCGAACCATGGTTGCTGTTAAAGAGATAAGCTGTGAAAGATATAAGGCGCGTTTGTAAAGATTCACGCACGAGCGCCGGTAGCGCTGTGGGTTAACAGCCCGGCTCCTATCGTCGCCGACACAGAGGTCGTGGGTTCGACTCCCAGGTCATCCAGTTCAACGAAATTTTAGGGGCGAAGCTCCTTAAGGCGGCACCCGTTCGTCCCTCGTAGTCGTAGTCCGTAACCAGTCTTACGCTTTGACCTCCAAGGTGGTGCCGGTGGGCGATTTTTCCTGTGCGTTGTTGAACAATAAAAAATTCGCAGCGGTAGCTAAAAGCCGACTTCTTCGGTCTCTCATTCCCATTAGCAGCCATTCTTTACCTCCAAGGTATTGCCTGGTGAGATTTCTCCTGTGCGTGATTAAACAATAAAAATTTTGTTCAAAACGCCGTTGATTGATGAAATAAACCAACGAAAGACGCCAGATGTTTTGTAAAAGCAAAACGGAAGAACGCCAGATGTTTCTAAAGCAAAAGGAAAAGACGCCAGCTGCTTAACGAAAGACGCCAGATGTTTTCTAAAGCAATGGTTTTCTAAACAATGAAAATTCACAGCGTACATGTAAAATTAAAGTGAGCTGCAAGTCGTCATAACTCATCGAACCTTTAGTATAAACGCGCCCTATCTCACGTCGGTGATGATGTACTGGGCAGAATTCACGGAAGGTTCACGGTTTACCGATGAACCTCCGCAGCTTCGCCCACTCATCATCATTCACTCCGTGGATATGCTGTGATTTTTTTCGTCTGTTTTTCTTTGTCGTTTGTTCGTTAGTCTTTAACGACGTCACATCCGTGACGGAAATGATGTCAGTAAAGTCTTGGTGGACTCCTGCGTAAAGCAATTTTGTATTAAAAGCAATGATAAAGGAAGCGAGCAAATATCACACTTCCCTTATTTCTGATGATTTTCGGACACATTTCTTTGAAACACCCTGTACATATGCAGTAGTCACTGGTTTGCAAATGCCACTCAATGGAGGAAGACGACAACGACGTTGATCTGGGGCTGAGTCTCATGTTACTTTCTTAGGGGTCTTTGTTCCTTGGTATGGAGGAATAAAAGAAACGAGGAGGGAGCGCCACGTGACATTTTTGAAACCCAGCCAAAAAAAAATTACAGCATATCCACGGGTGAATGATGAAGAGCTTGGGCGAAGCTCCTGAAGCAATCATGGTCTCAGGATTCGCTTCGCGTTGAGCCCGTTTCGCAGCGGCGTCCTTGGCGCGCACCGTCACGGGATCCGCCTGGCTGCCGCCAAGCGAGCGCCCGCCGCTGCGCATCGTCCATGCTCCGCCAACGATCCGACACGTACAGCGACGATCCAGGAGAATGAGAGAGGCGCTCGCTCCCCGCGCATCCCCGCGCAGCCCGCGCAGCAGCCAATCGGAGAGCAGCGGCACTTCCAGTGCCATCTATTGTCGATTGACACAATCGCCATATTGCACACAATTTTATTGGACCAACGCCATCTAGGAAATGAGACGAGAAATGGTGATGACGACACAGATTGTGTACAGCGCCACCTAGAATATCATCCCTGAACTGCCGTTTGTATGTACTTCTATGAGACAGCGCCATCTATTGCATCATACGGGAGATCCGTTTACGCCGGACAACGGAGACGTGACAAGGTTAGACTAAGAGGAGCTACGCCCCTAAAAAATCACAGCATATTCACGTGGTGAATGATGATGAGTGGGGTGAAGCGAACTCGCGCTGCAGCACGGTGATGGCATTGGCGCGAGCGTGGTCCTTCTTGATGGAAGATATTAGATGCGAAGTATCTTAAGGCGGAGCTCAATCCGGTGGTGGTGGTGGTGGTGTGCGGCGTGACCACCCTTACTGCGCATGCGCATACCCTCTCCCCTTCCCCTCTCCACTTTCCCTCTCCCCTCCCCCTCTCCCATACCCCTCTCCCCTCCCCCTTTCCACTCTTCCTCTGAAACGCGGGCTAGACATGCCGAAATTATCTCCTGCGCAACGCCGCGATGAGCTCGAGCGCATGCGCGTCCCCTCCCCTTCTCTCTCCTCTCCTACGCTGTCCCTCTCTCGCCCGCCTGTCGACCGCGTTCCCCGCTCGCCCTGTGAGAATTAACGGCCAGGCTAGATGGAAGATACGACGCGCGTAGCGTCCCTCTTCGCGTTCCACGACGCGAGGTCGGTAGCATGCCCAACGAACGCCAACGGAACGCGATCGTGCAAGTGCTCCGGCTTCGCATCGCCTCATGGCCCCCTTTAGCGGGAGATGGTGTAATTTTAAAGACGATAGTCTTTCTTGGGGAACTTAAACGCAGAAATTTTGGTCTGTCTTTCTGTCTGTCTGTCTTTCTGTTTGTCGGCACGTCCCTCGATTCAGCCACTCGGCCAAAGTTGAACCACTTGCCCAAGGGCCAGCCGTCTTGAACTGGTACAGCTGTTCATACTTCTGAACGTTGTCGATCAAAAAGTAAATATCATGCATATCTGAGGTGCAACATCACTAGGTAAGTATTAGGTGGCGTGTTCCTTTAATAGAAAATGCATACATACGTAATTTTAAGGACCCTAGTTTCTTAAGCTGCGCTGAAAATGCATAAGAATGGAAGCTTGAGCGAGTTGGTATGCGTTCATCTTTGTTCAAACAGCGCTCACTAGACGACGACGAAGTAAAATAAGGCACAGGACAGGCGCTGCCTGTCGTGTGCCTTCTTCGTCGTCGTCTAGTGAGCGCTGTTTCAACAAAGCTGAAAATGCGACTGCGCTGAAATTTGCCTTCCTCCGTGCCCTTCGCACGAGCTCATTGTTGTGTTTCGGTTTCGGTTCTGTATTGCACTGTACGAATGCCATGGGTTGGTGTTGAAAAACTTTAGTTTTGAGAAGGCCAAGAAGGTGAAAAAAAAACATTTAAAAAAATGAAAAAGCAGCGTTGTGGGCGGCCTTCAGGCTGCCGGTTGTGGGCGCCACTCTGGCGTTCCTGTTTTACTCAGGCGACGTGTAAATAAAAGAGTGTGTGGAGAGTACTCATTGAGTGCCGACGACATTTGCAGCGAAGCACGCAGATACGCTCCACCTCATACTTACCTAGTGATGTTGCACCTCAGATATGCATGATATTTACTTTTTGATCGACAACGTTCACAAGTATGAACAGCTGTACCAGTTCAAGACGGCTGGCCCTTGGGCAAGTGGTTCAACTTTGGCCGAGTGGCTGAATCGAGGGACGTGCCGACAAACAGAAAGACAGACAGACAGAAAGACAGACCAAAATTTCTGCGTATAAGTTCCCCAAGAAAGACTATCGTCTTTAATAATAGGAGGGAGCACGCCTAGCTTTCACAAGCCAACCTCCTCTGAAGCCGCTTGCTCCTCGCGTTCGTGGCTCATTTCCCATGATGCTCCTGTTACATTTCCTTTCTTGGTGGGCTCATGAACAAAAACAAAATTTGACTAGCGCGCGCCTAGCGTCCACAAGCCAACCTCCTCGGACGCCGGCCCTCCCTCGTCCTCCAAAACTCACCCCTTGCCTATCACGTGGGGGTGCTCATTTCCCAGCACGCCCCTGTTTCATTTTAAAGACGATAGTCTTTCTTGGGGAACTTAAACGCAGAAATTTTGGTCTGTCTTTCTGTCTGTCTGTCTTTCTGTTTGTCGGCACGTCACCCGATTCAGCCAACCGGCCAAAGTTGAACCACTTGCTTACCGCCCACCCATCTTGAACTGGTACGGCTGTTCATACTTGTGAACGTTGTCGATCAAAAAGTAAATATTACACATATCTGAGGCGTAACATCACTAGGTAAGTATTAGGTGGTGTGTTCCTTTAATAGAAAATACATAGATAAGCAATTTTAAAGACCTTGATGGTATGCGTTTAACGTTGAGACAGTAACGCGTTTATTAAAAGATTGCCACAGCTGAAGCGATCAGCCGTCCAAGCCGAGCAAGCGCGAGCGCCAACAACAACCGTCTTCGTCTTCTTCTTTCGCAGGCGTTCTTGTCTGCGCCCTACCATGTTGCAAATCACTCCCCCGCGGAAAAGGAGCCATCCTGGCGACCTAAGGAACAGGTACAACTGGTGGGTCATAATGCGGCTTCAGTCGATCGACGTGAACAGTCTCGCGGCCGCGACGACGGCGGTCCGTAGGTGATTGGACAGACTCAATCATACAGTTAACTGGAGATGCTTGACGTAGGACGCGGTAGGGGCCTTTGTACTTAGGCAGTAGCTTTGTGGAAAGGCCAGGAGCGGAGGAGGGAACGCGAAGCCACACCAACGTTCCAGGCGAATACGACTGAGGAGGCAGGTTTTCGTCGTGACGAAACCTGCCTACAATGTTACAACCCTAGTTTCTTAAGGTGCGCTGAAAATGCGATTGCGCTGAAACTTGTCTCGCTCCGTGCCCTCTGCACAAGCTCATGTTGTGTTTCGGTTTCGGTTCAGTATTGCATTGTACGAATGACAGGGGGCGCCGCTCTGGCATTCCTGTTTTACCCAGGCGACGTGTAAGTAAGAGAGTTTGTGGAGAGTACTCGTTGAGTGCGGGCGTTTCTTCTCCTTCGGCGCATCGCGCCAAACAGCGTGTTCGGGCTGGCCGGCGTCCCCACCGGTCGCGTTGGTCACCGCCGGTCTTCGCCTGCCGCTGCGCCAGGACTACCAGCCCGCAACATGGCACTCATGTTTCCCGACGTATTGCCAGATGGCGTCCATATCTCACGCAGTGCCTCTTCTATCGTCTTTAGACGACATTTGCAGCGAAGCACGCAGATACGCGGCCATTTTTTTTTCTTTTTTCCATGTTCCTTTGTTACAGCGACGGGAAGGTTGCCGATGCCTCGCAGGAGTTTCTTAAAGGGACCATGGCACCCAATTCTCCGTCATAATCTGTGTGACGTGGGTTAATCCTCGTTCGTTCGCACACCAGCCGGCGAAGTTTTAGCGCATTTGGTCAAGCACTTAATTTATAATTGAATATTTTTACAGACACGCTAGCGGCCTGAGAATCAGGTCACATTGGGGCACTCGCGAGCTGTGACTTAACAGGCTGCTTGCTATGCGACCGTCTACATTTCGGCCAACAATCTTGTTTCGCGCTCAACTGCGCGTGCAGTCGAGCTATTTCAGCTTTATTTCGCTTGGCGCTGAAAGTGAACAATTTGCAGCTGCTGAAACGTTGGTAGAAGACGACGGCTCCGCTCCACGCAGCTCGTGACGTCGCATACGCCATGTCAAAATGGCGGTGGCCTACGGTGGCCGGCCACTTGTAGGGCTTATTTTGAACCGAAATATTCATTGACAGTTCGTTTTTCATATACGCATAGGCGCAAATGCAATATACCCTCTATTTCTATTTTTTGCTGAAAAAATGCAAGTTGTTGAGTGACCACGTCATGGATCCTATAAAGTTGATAGATATTTAGGCTATATAATCACTCTTTACTCTTCATTTTCCAGAGTTTACAAATTGCTTTATTTTTCGGTCCCAATTCTGCGCTTTGCTTATACCGTGTTGTCCTATTTATATCGTCTTAATATTTTCAATCTTTGTTAAAAGCTTTTCTTTCATCTTTTTAGTAGACAAAATGTAACCAAAAATAAAATACAGTTTAAGAATTTTCTTTTGAGACTACCCAGTACTTGGCCAATCCGCCGTCGTGACTATGTGGCATGGATACAAGGATCTACTCTGCTCTACTCTCAAGCTACCTCGTTGGTCTGATAACATGCGCGCTCTGTGCACCTTTAGCCTGACCACTGCTGTCCGGCGACTTCCGAATAAATACTCCTCGTAACATTGAATATATAGAAAGGAGCGGGCAGACGTACGAGAAATCAATCCTTTTAGGCGCAACGTTTCAGCAGTCTCGCACCGCTTTCGTCAGATTATGACGAAAGCCGTGCCTCGGGGAAAAGTTAGGCAGAAAAGAATTGCTTTCTCCTACACGTGTCACTCCTTTCTTGTACGTCCCAGACCCACTACATATATATATATATATATATATATATATATATATATATATATATATATATATATATATATATATATATATATATATATATATATATATATATATATATATATATGTGTGTGTGTGTGTGTGTGTGTGTGTGTGTGTGGTGTGTGTGTGTGTGTGTGTGTGTGTGTGTGTGTGTGTGTGTGTGTGTGTGTGTGTGTGTGTGCATAGAGCCTGTTCAGTCTATTTGCACAAAGAGAAGAAACAAGAAACATTTATTTACCCAGGTTAGTGGACCGGCCCTCATCGGGGTTTGGTTGGAAAAACGTTCCTTGCAAACTCAGGTGATGGCCGGTACACCGGTGGAAACTATTGGATAAATTAAGATAACCCGGTACTAAGTTGTGTTTTTTCTCTTCCTATAACAGGGAGAATGGACTTAAGCGGGCGAGATGGTTAGGCCTTGTGTGAGAAGATAGCCAGATGTCTGTGTAGTTGTCTCGGAATCGGAAGAAACGGTTAAAGGGGCAAAAACAGAAAAGAGGAAAAAGTGAAGTTTACTCTGCTTTTTTTTTTTCAGTCGGCTGTTCAATCTTTGTACCTTGCTGTATTAAGTTAGAAATGCTTATACTACAACCCTTTTTTAATATATGTACGCACAGGGGTTGGGTGTGGGCTGTGGGGATGGCCCCCCGTCCCCTTAATTATCTAAAGGAGGGCGCCGATTCAGCCCCATACCTTTACTCAGTCGGACCGTGAACGTCATTTCTTATTGCGCAGGGTGATGGCTACTCATGTTTTTTTTACTACAATGGCGACCAGGAACCCCTGGTGTTGCATTCAAAGGACTGTCTACTTCTAACTTTACCCCGGAATGCCGAGGACCAATGGTAGGCCTTTGTGCAGAGCACGTCATCGCTTCATTTTCATTTTTGCATACATTGCAGAGCTCGTTTTCTTTCGGACTCGACCAACGGGAGGAAAGGAGGAGGGGAGGGGGGATCGCGCGTCCAGACTTGCCAGAGCCCTGCGCACGCCTATGACTACAACCACGCATCTAGACCTTGCTAACTTGTTAATTTAAGATGCGCTGTTAGACGGAACAAAATCGCTGAAAAACTTTGTGCAACGAAACTATTCAAGACACTTAAATGTTTTGTTGTTCGGGTGGGGGCCACGGCAATTATGCCCATATGGTAGCCGTTCACGCCCATTGTGTTTCTCGATTACAACGAGCTATAAAGTTATTTGAAGCGGTGTGAAAACGGTGGTCGCTAGGGACAACCAGAGGATCCCTTGCGGCTAATTTGAAAGCAACATTAAGCGCAGGCGAGCGTGTTGCGCCAAGTTTCTCAAGGAAACGAGCAGATATGAAGTCTAGGTCATGCCCAGCGTTACGTGAACAGTTTTTAAGGGGGGCAAAGGTGGTCGAAAAGCCGCTCCGCAGCGAAGGTGAGGCAAGGGCCGAGCCAGGCTGTACGACTCGCAACCTCCTTAGGGCATACTAAGCTTTAATTACACGTATATTAAAGCCACTCGAGCGTTAATGAGAGGGTCTGCGGGAGTGCTAAACTAATTAGTATGTCTTAACAGTGCCCGAGAAGTCCTGTTGTGGACTTACACGCAACGCCACACACTTCGCTCTTCCCTGAGTCAGCAATATTTAATGTCATAATAAATGCTGCGTTGCACTTATCCCACCATGCCGTAAGAAGGGACCTAATGCCTCAGAGGCTAGAATGCATGTAAAGTGGCCATTAAAAGAAGAAAAAAATAAAAACTTCTGGCCTGGTGCTTTCATCGCGGAATAAAAAAAAAAAACGCGAAAATTGTGCTTTCGTATAACCTGTTGCTGACGGTGGGGCCGAGATCACTGGGTAGTTTTCTAGGTTGCAGGCTTAAATGACACGTTCAACTTTCGCATCATGCTATTTTCATCAACTGCAAGAGTTAATTCTGAATGGATACGAAATAAAGCATATAACTTCTACCTAGTTAGCATTACTTATTGTCATATATCTTAGTAAAAGCAGACGTTAAGTGCGGTGCCGCCGCGGTGGTCTAGTGGTTATGGTACTCGACTGCGGGCCTTGAAGGTCGCGGGATCGAATCCCGGCCGCGGCGGCCGCATTTTAGGTGGAGGCGGAAATGCTTGAGGCCCGTGTAATAAGAGTTAGGTCGTGGTAAACAGCCCCAGGTGGTAGAAATTTCCAGAGCTCTCCACTACGGCGTCCCTCATAATCATGTCGTGGTTTTGGAACGTAAAATTGCAATGATTAATTAATTTTTAGTTACGTTAAGTGTTGGTAGTAAGCGCATCATAGTTTCTCACATCTCATTATGCTTATTCGGTTGAGATTTGACGCATTGTTTACATGCGGAGGTGTCACCAACGAATGAAAGGAAGTGAGGAAAACACCCGGGAAGCTGCGCTGTCGAGAAATGACCTGAAAGCGAAGAGAATATCGGAGATAAGTTTAATAAAAACGCAGCGGCCACAGCAAGCGTGCACGAAAAAGGCACCATTACGCAGTCGTGCGCGCATACTAGTTAGCAACGAAAAAAGTCACAGTTTCGCCGCAAGGGCGAAGCAATGAATGCTATAGCAAGAAACTAATGCTATACGAAGTGAGGCTCGTCAATGGATACTCTCAGTTTGAACAGCGCTCCTGTTGCAAAGGCGGCCGAAGCAGCGAAGGAAACTAGCGTGCTTCAAGTGTCGAGCTGTGACACTTGATAGTTCGCGATCATCGTCTGTTTGTTCGTTTAGCGGCGTCCCTTGAGCTCGAGTGACTATCCTACGCTCCGTAACATGAGCGCGGACACCACGCTGAAAGCTTGAAACAACCCTCTTCCCCTCACCACCAGAAAACCGCGCGAGCAGACAGCGGAAGGGCAAGGTTCTCCCTCCGCAAATATAAGAAGAAGCGAGCGAGCTCGCCGACGAATTTTAAATGCGCCCGTCGTGCTCCTAGCGCCATCTCGCTGATAATGAAGAAACGCTTATAAGTGCCGGCCGTCTCCGAGTCCGTCCAGCGGTAAAGGGTATGTATATAACGCTCGCCGTTAGCTACGTGGAGGATCTGCGTTTCGTGGCGTAGCGGTTAGCGCCACTCGCTGCGGAGCAAAAGGTCCCTGGTTCGATTCCGCGCTTCGGAAGCATTTTTCTGAATAATTTTTCTATGTGGCTTTTATATATATATACATACTTATACATATACGGTGCATGACGGCGACGGCAAAATTCAGCCGAGATTGTCCATATAATTGCTATCGCAATAAAACATCGCTACAACAGGAAGAAGACGAGAGGACACAAACACAGCGCCGCGCACCACCAGGCCACGCAATAGCCAAGCTGTCACAGCTCCGCGAACGCTACCGCAGGCTTCTCGTTTCCTTTACATCCAGACAACACGGAGTGCCCGAGGTCATGTCTCTCTTTTGGGAAACGTCTCACTTCATTATCACATTTCAGCCCTTCTGAAGTGAATGCCAAGTAGACAGCCAAAAGAATTTACAAAGAAAGAATACTGGCTTGCGACTTCCTCCTACTTAGCGAATACGTTCACGCGACGTCGCAAACGTATATTCCAGTGCAAGTCAGACACCAAACTGTGCTGGCTCCCGTTCGTTGTCCAATTGACAAGCATTGCGCGTGACGAGGAACTTTGCCTCCAGCTCCTCTGCGGCTAATGGGATGCATGCTCTGCGCTTGCGCGCTTCGATCGATAGACCTTGGCGACACGCGCGGTTACCTTAAGATGGTGTCCTATGGCTCAGTTGCAACAGAGAGACCGCAAGAAGCCTACGCTTTCTCTGTAAGTGGAGCCGTGCTCCGAGACATGCGAGCTCTTCACCGCATCCTTGTTGCCGCTGGCTTTGGGCTTTTGTTTCTACAGTACTGCCGCAAAGGGGAACCGCGGGTAAACTCTACGGTGGCTAAATCGTACTAGAAAGCACTACTATAATCTTTGTTTTATTTCTCATCACTTTTGAACAACTTTAGTACAGTCGCCCAAGCAGTTGATTGGCTTGCGTTGCTTTTAGTTCACGAAAGCAACAAGAAAAAAAAGGTACGAAACTTTGTTACGTTAGAAGAAAATAGGGGGGAGAGAAGGCCTGCTTTCACGCTATTCGAACTAGCTTAAACTCCTGAAACAGTTTGTACTCGTAACATTTAAAGTGCCCCTAAACCACTCCGAGTTCAAAGACGAGAGAGTGGTGTCTTTCTCGCCTTCCTTACCCTTCCTACAGGCACTATGTCCTCCTCGCCGCCTATTTCTTCATAAAATACGCGTAAAATGTCAGCTGTAAGCGTTGAGCCTGTCAGGATTTTGCGCTTCACGCGGCTACACGCTGTTATCTCCGCTTGCGCAGTCGAAAACACACCCGACTAAGTGAAATCAGTTGACCGCGTACCATATAGTCGTGCGAGCCAAGGCAGACCGGGGTGCAACATCATGGCAAAGCAGGATAGGAGACAATTCACAAGCGTTATACCTCGCATATGGACCAATCGAGAACGTATTTCCTCATGACGTCACGTGAACAGATTACTCGCGCCAAGAATGGTGCGGTAAAGACAGAAAACGCTAGCAGAGAATAGGCAGTTTTAGAATAGCGTGCGTAAAGATAGCGTTCGTTGCGGTTGCCCGCTATTTCCGTCACTTAAGGGGGGCCCGGGAGAGGATATCGTGCGAGGCACGCGCAGTGGCGACAAGCGCTAACGCAAAGCTTTGCATACGCTATTCTAAAAGTCCATATTAACGCGCTCGTTCTTTTTTTGTATTTTCAGAGGTTGTTTAGGGGCCCTTCAAGGTGGGTAAGTTTCTTGTGCGATCAGCTCTAATTTTTTATATTCCGTAATAAGACACTGTAAGGCAAACGAATACGCGTTTTGAAAACTCTTTACTGTCATCATTTAAAAAATTACTGTGCGATAACTCCCTGTCACTCGCACGCATTCACAAAGGTATTGTTGAATTCCGCACACCCCTTCCTTTGAGAAAATTTTGCAGCGCAAAATAACACAGGGACGAGAAGGGAGGACACAACACGTGCGCTAACTTTCAACAAAATGGTTTATTTCAACCGAAGCACGAATATATACAGCGGCGATGCTCAAGCGCTACAGCCAGATGTCATGCGCAGAGAAGTACTGATGTCATGCGCAGAGAAGTATTCTGATTGTAACAGGAGACGTGCAGAGAAGTGAAATTTCTTATCATAGCCTTTTATAGAAGATATGCGCACGAACTACAAAATTAATGCATGTTCAAAAAATACGATTCTTTTTCTTACAGGGACAGGGACGACGTGCTTACACAGTCGCTACCCAACTTTGCGATTTCGGCGGCTTCTACTATTAGTCTCGTTAGTTCATCACGGTTAGTCACCTTGGTGCTCTCAAAAACCGGGGCACACCCACAAGCTCTGCAATGCATCGCGAGCCAGCCATCGTTACCCTTCTTTACAAGGTTGGAGTGCTCAGTAAGTAGATAATATGTACGTTTATATTATGTTATCGCGTTAAAAATACCGAACAAACATTAATATTAGCACTTCCGGTCTCACCGACAGCTCGTCTGCTCGTAGTTGCGTGGTTCCGTTTTCTTCGCCATGCGCAGTGCCGAAAAAACGTGAATATTTCTGTGCTTTTGACCATCGCCGGTTGCCGTTGAGAGTGGCAGCCGTTCGAGTGTTGCCTCGTCAGCTGAGAACTGCATCGTCGGCACGTTCTCATGACCGACCGAGGCACGGGCGCAGCGTGTCTCCGATAACAATGCTGGCGTCCGGTAATGGCGGCGCTTCGGGGTCGTCTGCGTCTTACGAGGCGGTGTATCGGAGTATGGGCCGAAACCGATCTCAGCTGTCATTCGTTCCAAACGAGCGCGCTCGTTTGCTTCCATGGTTGGCAGAGTGATGAAAACACTACGGCGTTCGAGGTGCACACCCAACATTACCAAACCGACGCGCAGTTTTCAAGCACGCGCGATACACAGCGCGATCGACTCCGCTCGACGAGAACGACGCAAGCCGACCGAAAGTGGCGGCACAGACCACGTGGTTGCGCCGAGACGCCAGAGAGAAAAAAATGAAAAAAATGCCGCCGGCGCTGACGTCGCCTCCTCGCACCTCCGCCCTCCCTCCCTCCCCTCACGCCGCGCGCAGCTTTCCGCGCGCTCGCTGCGTTGAGTTGAGAGAGAAAGCTGCGGAACGTGATCTCTATAATTTGGTAACACCACTTAGACTTGACGGATTCGAAAAATTTTTGCGGCATATGACTCGTGAAGAGTCATACGTCAATAATGAGACTATTCCAATATAATTAAGAAAGGTGTTGCAGGGCCCCGTTAAGCAGTGTCGTTTATCGTATTATTGCTCTTTTTTTTCCTCTTCCTTTTTTTGTAACATCTCTTTTCTATCATCTTTCACTCCCCCTTCCCCTTTCCCCAGCACAGGGTAGCCAGCTGGTCTGAGAACTGGCTAACCTCCCTGTCCTTCCCTTTTTCCTTTCCTCCTCCTCCTCTCAGCAACTCGCATTTTCTAATGGCCCTTTATTGCGATAGCAATTATATGGACAGTCTCGGCTGGATTTTGCCGTCGCCGTCGCCGCCGTCATGCACCGTATATGTATAAGTATGTATATATACATAAAAGCCCCCCAAAACAATAATTCAGAAAAATGCTTCCGAAGCGCGGAATCGAACCAGGTACCTCTTCCTCCGCAGCGAGTGGCGCTAGCCACTACGCCACGAAACGCAGATCATCCACGTAGGTAACGGCGAGCGTTATATACACACCCTTTACCGCTGGGCGGACTCAGAGACGGCTGCGCTTATAAGCGTTTCTTCATTACCAGTGAGATGACGTTAGGAGCGCGACAGGCGCATTTAAAAGTCGCCGGAGAGCTCGCTCGCTTCTTCTTATATTTGCGCAGGCAGAACCTTGCCTTTCCGCTGTCTGCTCGCGCGGTTTTCTTGTGCTGAGGGGAAGAGGGATGTTTCACGCTTTCACCGTGATGTCCGCGCTCATGTTACGGAGCGTACGAAAGCCACTCGAGCTCAAGGGACGCCACTAAACGAACAAACAGAAGATGAGCGCGAACTATCAAGTGTCACAGCTCGACACTTCAAGCACGCTAGTTTCCTTCGCTGCTTCGGCCGCCTTTGCAACAGGAGCGCTGTTCAAACTGAGAGTATCCATTGGCGAGTTTCTTGCTATCGCATTCATTGCTTCGGCCATGCGGCGAAACTGTGACTTTTTTTCAGAATCTCAATAATGTATTCTGCATTCAGTGTTTGATTAGAAATGATGGTATGAAATACACCTTGGACACATGCTGTCACTGAGCATTATTCTTGATATAGAGGATATAAATGAGAAAAGTGACACGGCGCCTACCACGGCCGTATTGTACAAGACACGCAGTGTGATCACGCATGCACACACACACACACACACACACACACACACACACACACACACACACACACATATATATATATATATATATATATATATATATATATATATATATATATATATATATATATATATATATATATATATATATTGTAGCGAAGCGATCGAACTTGGTAATGGGTCGTCCTCTCGAACAACTTCTAGTGGGTCGCCCTCTTCGGCTCTTTTAAAAAAAGAACGCAACTCGCGCTGAGAGTCGGCCCCGCCTTGACTGTCGCTGTTGAGTATCGTCGCCGCTAATAAACCTCTTTATAATTTGGTGGAGGTGCGGGGTCTTCACAACAACTTCGGCCCCCGTTCGATGCCCCTGGCTCTTCGATCCCGTACCCTGCCGCCTACCATGTCTCAAGACGCCTCCCAGCAAACGACCCCGCCCGCACCGACATGTCCCGGTGTCCCTCGTATTCGCGACCCTCCAGTCTTCACCGCGACCTTTGAGCGCATGATGGATACCGTTCTGCGCAACTTGAAATGGCACACGTGCCTGTGTTACCTTGACGACCTGGTAGTTTTCGCCCCGGACTTCTCCACTCATCTTCAACGCCTACGGGATGTGTTGACGCGTTTGAGCGACGCCGGGCTACAACTGAATCTAAAGAAGTGCCGATTTGCAGCACGGCAGCTGACGATACTGGGCTACGTCGTGTCCAAGGACGGAATTCTCCCCGATCCAGCCAAGCTTCGGGCCGTGTCAGAGTTCCCCAAACCTACGTTGGTCAAAGAATTGCGCAGTTTCGTAGGACTATGCTCCTACTTTCGGCGCTTCCTCCGCAACTTCGCGACTATTATATCGCCGCTGACGAAGCTCCTTGGCAACAACGGGCCCCTCAATTCGTGGTCGTCAGAGTGCGATGACGCTTTCGCAAAGTTCCGTAGTTTGTTGACGTCTCCTCCGATACTACGCCACTACGACCCTACGGCCCCTACAGAATACACACGGACGCCAGCGGTGTTGGCCTCGGCGCTGTCCTTGCGCAGCGCAAACCCGGGTTCCCGGAATACGTCGTGGCATATGCAAGTCGTACGCTTACTAAAGCTTAGACCAACTATACCGTTACGGAGAAAGAATGCCTGGCAATCATTTGGGCCCTTACGAAGTTCCGACCTTATTTGTATGGTCGCCCATTTGATGTCGTAACCGACCATCATGCACTATGCTGGTTGTCGTCCTTGAAGGATCCCTCAGGCCGTCTCGCCCGGTGGGCACTTCGCCTGCAAGACTACGACATCCGTGTGCTGTACCGCAACGGACGCCAGCATGCTGACGCCGACGCCCTGTCCCGCTCTCCCTTGCCTGACGACAATGCCCACAGCTCAGTGTCTCACATAGCTGTAGCTTCAATCGACGTTCACACCATCGCTACCGAACAGCGCAAGGATCAATGGATTGCCTCACTGATAGACTTGCTGACCGATCCATCGGCCACACCATCCTCTCGCGCATTGCGTCGTCAAGCCCACCATTTCGCCGTTCGCGACGACCTCCTCCACCGACGCAATTACGACGGCGACGGTCGCCAGTGACTACTAGTAATACGCCGCAGTCTGCGTTCTCACATATGCGAGTCGTTCCACTCTGATCCGCAGTGTGCACACTCTGGGGTATCGAAAATCTACCACCGCATTCGCGAACGGTAGTTTTGGCGAGGAATGTACCGCTACGACCAGAAGTTTGTTCGCTCCTGCATCGATTGTCAGCGCCGCAAAACTTCAACGCACCTGTCGCCGGCAGGTCTGCAACCTCTACCTTGCCCTGACCGGCCGTTTGGGCGCGTTGGCATCGATTTGTACGGGCCGCTTCCTCTGACGTCCGCTGGTAACCGCTGTGTCATCGTCGCTGTAGACTACCTCACGCGATACGCTGAAACTGCTGCCGTCCCTGCGGCTACAGCGAGCGATGTGGCCTCCTTCCTGCTCCACCGATTCATGCTGCGTCACGGTCCACCCCAGGAGCTGCTCAGTGATCGAGGCCGTGTCTTCTTGTCGGATCGGAAGTCGTCGAAGCCATTCTCAAAGAGTGCAACGTTGTTCACCGCAAAACTACTGCTTACCATCCGCAGACGAATGGCCTCACCGAACGCTTTAACCGCACGCTCGGCGACATGCTCTCGATGTACGTCGCCGCCGACCACACAAATTGGGATGCCATTCTGCCCTTCGTTACGTACGCCTACAATACCGCCCCTCAGAGTACTACTGGTTTCTCACCCGTTTTCTTATTGTATGGCAGGCACCCGTCGCACACAATCGACACAATCCTTCCCTACAAGCCTGAATGTGTGCCTATTTCTGCCACGGCACTGACTATGGTGACGGGGCCCGTCAGCGCAGTACCGTCGTAAAAGTGACGGGGCCCGTCACCTTAGTGTAAATTGTAATAGTGACGGGGCCCGTCATAATAGCGACGTATTTATAGTGACGGGCCCCGTTATCGTAAAGCGGTGACTACGGTGAAGGGGCCCGTCAGCGCAGTACCATCGTAAAAGTGACGGGGCCCCTTTACCGTACATTTTTGGTCGTTTTAGACGCCCTCGTCGTGTGGCGTTCGTGGCCTAGTAGTTACTTGTGTGATGCAATAAAGAAAAAAAAAAGCGTTCATGGCGTAGTTGGTTGGCGCGCTCTGCAGGTCGTCAGTTCGATTGCTCCCGCTTTTCCTTCCTTTTTTTTCATGTTATGCGTCAACATCAACGTTACTGCTCTGACGGAGTCGTAACTTTTTCCTTCATGTCTGCGGCGGTTAGACAGCCCTAGCGTTCGGATGATGCGTTGTTCCTAGGCTTGTGCGAATATTCGAGCAGTTCGAATATTCGAACGAACATTACAGTATTCGAATTCGCTTCGAAACGAATTTAAATTCTAGGAAATTTCGAAGTATTCGAAATGAACGAATAGACATATATAAAACCGCATGTAACCCCCTGTAAAGGTGGTTTCACTGCAGTAAAGATGTGCTTTAACGTGAACACACCTTTCCAGTAGAAATCCGCACTGCCGTGAAGCCCCACTTCAATGTTAAATGAACATGCAGTAAAACCTTGTTAATTCAGAGTCACTGGGACTGTGACAAATTTATTTAAGCGGGTTTTCGAATTAACCAAACATACAAAAGGCGGGATGCAAGGAACATCGTATTACTGGAAGTAATCAGAGGTGGTCGTTTGCTGTACCTGCTAGTTTGCGGCTACAAGGGTTTTTTCCAGCAATACTTGGTCCGAATTTTGCCGCTAAACCGGGGAAACGGCGGGCTTCGCTGAGGCCAATGCAAGAAAAAAAAAGAAAGAGGAAAAAAAAACAGCATATCCACGGAGTGAATGATGATGAGTGGGCGAAGCTGCGGAGGTTCATCGGTAAACCGTGAATCTTCCGTGAATTCTGCCCAGTACATCATCACCGACGTGAGATCGGGCGCGTTTATACTAAAGGTTCGATGAGTTATGAGGACTTGCAGCTCACTTTAATTTTACATGTACGCTGTGAATTTTCATTGTTTAGAAAACCATTGCTTTAGAAAACATCTGGCGTCTTTCGTTAAGCAGCTGGCGTCTTTTCGTTTTGCTTTAGAAACATCTGGCGTTCTTTCGTTTTGCTTTTACAAAACATCTGGCGTCTTTCGTTGGTTTATTTCATCAATCAACGGCGTTTTGAACAAAATTTTTATTGTTTAATCACGTACAGGAGAAATCTCACCAGGCACTACCTTGGAGGTAAAGAATGGCTGCTAATGGGAATGAGAGACAGAAGAAGTCGGCTTTTAGCTAACGCTGCGAATTTTTTTATTGTTCAACGACGCACAGGAAAAATCTCCCACCGGCACCACCTTGGAGGTCAAAGCGTAAGACTAGTTACGCACTACGACTACGACTACGAGGGACGAACGGGTGCCGCCTTAAGGAGCTTCGCCCCTAAAACGGTCTCGTGGTCAACTGAAATGCGCGCCTGTGAAAAAGACGTGCTTCGCTGCAACACAGTGGTGACACACGGGCAGCATGTCACCTACTCCTCGCAGCGTCAGTGCGTCATGATGCGGCCACTCGCCCATTCTTTCTGGTAAAATAAAGAATGTAATAATGACCAGTGTGACGGAATTCGCTATGTGTTCTGGGTGGAAAAAGAGGATCATTGAAGCTTTCGAACTGAGTTTTCGAAGTAGGCGTTGCGGGCAAGTACTCCGCCAGCAGTGCAAGTGCTCAAATTGCCGGAGCAACCGCCAATCGGAGGTTCACACACATCGCGAATTCCGTCAGATCCGCCCTTTATTAATTTCTCTATTTTGCCTGAGAGAATGGTTAAATCATGACGCACTGACGTTGAGAGAAGCATTCGTCATGCTGCCCGCGTGTCACCCACCGCTGTGTTGCAGTGAAGCACGTTTTCTTTTCCGCAGGCGTACATTACAGTTGGCACGAGACCGCCTTTTGTTTTGTTTTTTTCTTGCGCTGGCAGCAGCGAGGCTGGGATGCTTCACTTGTCACTCATTAGTATCGCTACATTGCATTGCCTTGTGGCTCCTAAGGGCCATCGTTTCTGCGGATTTGCGGCTAAATCGGGATCGGGAATTGGCACATGGCACCCAAAGTTTTTGAATTAACCGGGCTGGTACTCACTGCCGCTTCAAATTATCCACTCAGATTTACATTGAAAAATACAAGGCCATAGAAATCCTTCTAATTATGCGGGATTTCGAAATAAAAGTTCGAATTAATGAGGTTTTACTGTATTACCCTCACATCGATTCATCATTCTTTAAGTTTAAAAGCTTATTGTTATACCGGTTTATATGCTCTAATTATAGTAAATTTTAATTAACATATTTTAGAGGTTATCACTTGCATTTCACCGAAAGTCAAATCCTGCTACTACTCAAAGTTGCTTCGAATTCGCTTCGGACGTAAAATTGACTATTCGCACAAGCCTAGTTGTTCCTATGCGACCTCGGTTCTAATCGCGCTGAATAAGAAAATGTTTCCATTTTTTTTCTTTTTTCAGTATTGTTTCACAATACCGTCCCGAGCTTCCGGCTAGTCAACAATAGTTACTCATTCGTGGTGACGGCTCAGCGTGGGAGAGCGGAGCCCGTTAATCAGCATGTCGCTGCGCCGCTGACGGTCATGCGCTGCGCATACCATGATGGGCACAGCGAGGACAGCCAGTCAAACCAGCAATGTTCCCTCCGAGGTCTCTTTCGACCATGGAAAGCAATTCTAGAATAAATCCAGGAAGACTTCAGGCGCAGGTGGCTGTTTTGGTCGGCGGTGCACGTCAGTACGAAAACATTTCGGGGGGGGGGGGGGGGGGGGGAGCAGTGACGCAGTGACATTGGCGGCATGCTGATATGCAGCGTCAGCGGCACAGTGACATGCTGATTAACGAGCTCCGCTCTCCCACGCTAAGTCCGTGCTACCACGAAGGAGTAACTAGTGTTGACTAGCTGGAAGCTCGGGACGGTATTGTGAAACAATGTTGAAAAAAGAAAAAAAAAGACGCAAAAAATTTTCTTATTCAGCGCGATTAGAACCGAGGTCGCATAGGAACAACGCATCATCCGAACGCTAGGGCTCTCTAACCGCCGCAGACATGAACGAAAATGTTACGGCTCCATCAGAACAGTAACGTTGACGCATAACCTGACAAAAAAAAAAAGAAAATCGGGAGGAATCGAACTGACGACCTGCAGCCATAACACTATGGAGAGCGCGCCAACCAACTACGCCATGAACATCACACGACGTGGACGTCTAAAACGACCAAAAATATACGGTAAAGGGGCCCCGTCACTTTTACGGCGGTACTGCGCTGACGGGCCCCGTCACCGTAGTCACCGCTTTACGACGACGGGGCCCGTCACTATAAGTGCTTCGCTATTATGACGGGCCCCGTCACTATTACAATTCGCACTACGGTGACGGGCCCCGTCACTTTTACGACGGTACTGCGCTGACGGGCCCCGTCACCGTAGTCAGTGCCTTCTGCCACAGCCAGACTTGCTGAGGAATGTCGTGAGCTCTCCAAGACCTTCACTACGCATAACCAAGAGCGGCAGAAGAGCATTCGCGGTGACACCACCACTTCTACTTCTACGCCACCGTTCCTCCCTGGAGCGCTCGTTTGGCTCTCTGTCCCTACCACTGCAACTGGCCTCTCTTCCAAACTACTGCCCAAGTACGCAGGCCCCTACCGTATCGTCGAACGCACATCCCCGGTCAACTACCTGATCGAACCCATAGAACCATCTTCGGACATGCGCCGTCGAGGGCGCGACATTGTCAACGTGGAGCGCCTGAAGCCCTACCACGACCCCCTCATAGTGACAAGTTGCTAGGTCGCCAGGTGGCTCCCTTTTCGTACCCGGGGTAATTGTAGCGAAGCGATCGAACTTGGTAATGGGTCGTCCTCTCGAACACCTTCTAGTGGGTCGCTCTCTTCGGCTCTTTTAAAAGAGAATGCAACTCGCGCTGAGAGTCGGCCCCGCCTTGACTGTCGCTGTTGAGTATCGTCGCCGGTAATAAACCTCTTTATAATATATATATATATATATATATATATATATATATATATATATATATATATATATATATATATATATATATATATATATATATATATATATATATATATACTGAAGAAGCTTTTCCAATGGGCCAAACGTACTTGGGAAGAGAAGAGACACAACTAAGCAGTTGTCTTAATTTTATTTGCCAACGGTTCCGACCGGAGGACCGGTCTTCGTCAGGGCTTATGAGCAAATACAGCGCTATGCGAACATCCAAAATCGTCGTGGTCACTCTTATTTGAAGGAAGGAAAGGGAGGAAATAATAAATCAGTCAAGTTGTCAGCGGTGACGTATAGTGTGTCAAACAGTTCCTCTCGGCTCATTCGCTAGAGCAAGCAAAGAAAAGAATGGGGAAACGGGAAACAAGCGCCGTTTCGGTGGAGTAGAGCAGGTGCCGTAGATGTGGGAGGAGGAAAAAAAAATTGAAATGGCAGAAGCGCAAGAAAACGCAGAGCGCGGCTTCCGCGGCGCGCCTTTGAAGGTCGTGGGGAGCATTGTTGCTTTGCTTGCGTGGCAGCAATTACTTGCTGCGAGGGGTGCATCCGTGGCAGAGTAAGCCCGATCCCGCGCCTTTTGCGGTCACTTCCAGAGGGAAAAAAAAGGGGGGGGGGGGTCGGTGTTCTTTTGACGCTTACCCGTTGTGTGTGTGTGTGGGGGCACAGATTGTGCATGCGTACGAGGCCCCTTGTGAACTACACGTTAACCCTCGTGTCTGTGTCGTAGTGGCGGCGTGAGTACAAGAATCCTGCCCTGTTAGCGCGGCTCTCCGAGGCGCCTGTGGTTGAAAAATGTAGTGCGGGTCAGCCTATCCCATATAAAAAATGAATTAATAAGTTAAGCAAACCGTTAAAATATAGAAAGAAAGGAAGGAAATGAGAATAAAACGAATAAAACGTTGAAAAATATAATAATAAAAAGGCAAAGGTAAGATGTGGGAAAGTCGGATAAATGCAGCGCGACTTGGACGAAGACAGGAGACACATAAAACACAGACGAGCGCCGACTTACAACTGAGTTTATTTGCACTTCGACAGGCCTTTTTGTATGCACAAACCCAGCCTGTATCAACCATCACACAGAAGCAGATGAACGACGATAAAACGATAAAGGACTTAACGATGCAGTAAGCAAAAAATATCACATGCCTATAACAAGACGAAAAGCCACCGTTTATGCGCACCTACATCACACAAGCGAACTAATTTTTTTTTTTAATGACAAGACAGCGCAAAGAATTACACATTCCAAAAAACGCGCCAACAAAAATCAAGCCGAACACACGCACAGCGTGAAATATCTTGTCCTGGTGACGAGTGAAGTAGGCATCTAAAAGAACAATGACCAACAACCACGGAAAAGCATGAGAGGATGAAACACTCAATGACAACCTAGAGATCAGAAATCGGCGTCAGGTAGTGAAACCAACAGACTGCGTCAGGTAGTGAAACCAACAGACGGTGAAACAGATCTTCCGCCGGATATCAAGAAGCTGTTGGACAAGGGGCCAAAGTACAGTTTCACACCTTCCTTTCGCCGTCAGGAAATGCTAGCCATGGTACGCAGGATTGCGGACCGTAGTGGGGAGCACAGCAGAGACGCCGCGTTGTCGGATGGTGTGGCCTGCCTAAAGCGAAATGTAGGGTCTTTTCCGTCGTCAAAGCCCCCTCTCGGAAAAATTTGCAGGGTCATCGAGGAACGCAACCTTATGGTTCTTCTTGATGATAAAGAAGGTGGGTTCTTGGTGCTTTCGAAACCCTTGTTCAAAGAAAAGGCTGGCATCGCAATCGGCAAGAATTTCAAGCAAGTTGATTTCAATCCCCAGAAACAAAAAAGAAAGGCACTGAAAATCCTGGAAGGACTAAACCTAGATAGTGTCGAAAAACAAGCAAAGAAGCAGCCGACGGGATCTCTTGAAGTTTTCTTCACGATCAAGACACACAAGGATGGAGCACCTCTTCGAGCCATTGTCTCCGAAAATGGTACGTGGCAACGCCTGGTCGCAAGATACCTACAAAAGCATCTTCATGTGTTGGTGAGCGGGGATCCTTTTCTAGTTAGAAGTTCATCGGACGTTGTAAAGTGTTTAGGAGGTTTGCCTCCAGGTCTGTACACTGGATTTTCCATTGACATTGAAGAGCTGTATTATTCTGTTCCGCATCAGGAGTTACTAAGCGCTTTAAAGGAAAAGATATCAGACTTCGGAGAAACTGAATTCCAGAACGCAGCAGGAATACGCAGTGAGGACTTCTTAGACTTGTTAGAATTCTACCTGAAATCAACAGCTATAAAGTTTGAAGAGAACTTCTTTATTCAAAAACGCGGTATTTGCATTGGGTCGTCAGTTGCTCCGGTTCTTTGCGATATTTTCTTGTCAGTCATAGGAATGCGCATTCAAACCCACATTCAGGGCTCACGCGTGGTAGAAATTCATAGGTATGTAGACGACTTCCTTGTAATTCTAAAAGATGTATGCAGCGAAGAGATAGAAGGTGTTGCGAAGAACATTGTAGATATTTTCACAAAACATGGCGCAGGTCTTAACTTCACGTGGGAGCTGCCAGAACACAACAGGCTTCAATTTCTGGACTTAAGCCTGCTGTTCAGTTCTAAAAGAATCTGCTGGAAATTCAGTCCGAGGTCAAAGAAAGGCCTACTTCCCTTCGAAAGTGCTCATTCGAAACTCGTTAAGAGAGGAATAGTAACGAATTGTCTCCAGTCCGCGCTAACAAAATCTTGTGAACATTGCATGTCTGAAAGCTTCAAAGATCAGGCAACACGTTTGAGGAGCGCAGGGTACCCGTCTTTCCTGGTATCTGAGGTGTCCGAGTCGTTGCTTCAAAAGATTAAGCGTTCTGACGGGGGAAAAGAACGGGAGAATCAAAAGAAGCAGGTACAAGTGATTCCCTACATTCATGGAATATCACACAATATCAAGAGGGTGGCATCAAAACACGATGTTCAGATAGTATTCTCAGCCCCTTGTAAGTTGTCGAAATTGTGCAGCATGATCAATCGGCAAGGGTTACCCCAGTGCACGACTAAGCACAAAAACAGGTTCACAGAATGTGTCGCAAATGTCGTTTACGACATTCCCCTCAGCTGTGGCCGCCGGTACATAGGGCAAACGGGCAGATGTTTTAATGAGCGAGCAAAAGAGCACAACCTTAATGTACGCAATAACGCTGGTGGCTTCCTAGCTGAGCACTGCAAGCGTTGCGGCTGCACACCAAATTTCAACAGTACAAAGTTTCTGAAAAGAGCCAAAGACAGGACAGAACGAGAACTTGTTGAAGCGTTTTTTATTAGGAAAGCTGCCGATCAATGTGTAAGCACGCCTTCAGTCACATTAACGGACGCTGAGGTTGACTTTTTAGATGGTTTTGTGTGACGTGTCCTTTCGCCCTCACCTGCTTTTCCGTGTTTTTGTTGGTCATTTGTTCATCTTTACACTTGTTATCCATGACACAAATGAGGTAAATAATTCGTTTTCACAGTGCGTGGTTGTCACCCCGGCGCCGGGTTGTTTTTGAATGATCTTGATCCGTTCACAGTTAATTGTATTGATTTTGTTTGCTTTTGGTTTTGTATTGCTAGTTTTTTTCGGTAAGAGCACAAGCAGTCTGTTGGTTTCACTACCTGACGCCGATTTCTGATCTCTAGGTTGTCATTGAGTGTTTCATCCTCTCATGCTTTTCCGTGGTTGTTGGTCATTGTTCTTTTAGATGCCTACTTCACTCATCACCAGGACAAGATATTTCACGCTGTGCGTGTGTTCGGCTTGATTTTTGTTGGCGCGTTTTTTGGAATGTGTAATTCTTTGCGCTGTCTTGTCATTAAAAAAAAAAATTAGTTCGCTTGTGTGATGTAGGTGCGCATAAACGGTGGCTTTTCGTCTTGTTATAGGCATGTGATATTTTTTGCTTACTGCATCGTTAAGTCCTTTATCGTTTTATCGTCGTTCATCTGCTTCTGTGTGATGGTTGATACAGGCTGGGTTTGTGCATACAAAAAGGCCTGTCGAAGTGCAAATAAACTCAGTTGTAAGTCGGCGCTCGTCTGTGTTTTATGTGTCTCCTGTCTTCGTCCAAGTCGCGCTGCATTTATCCGAGTATGTACCAACTCGCCCAAGTCAAAGTTTTATGTGGGAAAGGTATACATTGAATACTGAAAGGTCGGAAAAAAATAAAACATACAAAAGCACATGTCAACAAAATCGCACATAAGTACAGAATATGCAAAGGTTTCCGGTTGGTCCGCTCCCCCAGATACTTGTTCGATACTCCATTTTAGCATACAGCACGAGTTACAACTGTCAGGATTCCTTTTCCCGTCTACTAACTTTTGCATGACCGAAGAAACGAGAGGTTCCCCATGTTTTCATTTATGCCGTGTGTCACTGTTTCAAATTTGTGGATGAAATAGGACTCTCGTTGTTCCCGTTCACGAGTACTGCGGAAGCCTGACTGCAGTATATATATATATATATATATATATATATATATATATATATATATATATATATATATATATATATATATATATATATATATATATATATATATATATATATATATAGTAGTGAAGAGGAATGGCCAGCGCTGCAGCCACATCACCAGCCCTGCGCGAGGTACGAGCTGGAGCTGGCCTGTGTTTGCTGCACCGCTGCCCGCGCCCGTCTAGTTCTTGCTGCAACTGTTCCAACATAACCACCGCGTTTAGCCCAGTGTTTTCATTATATTTTGGTGGAGGCTGCTGAGGTTCTCACCTGCTCTGGAATTGCGTATAGCCGAAAGCTGCCGTCCGTCATGCCTGACGACGCCGTCTCGACACTCCCACCAGCTTCACCGCTCATGTGTGCCGGTACCCAGCGTCTGCGCGAGCCCGATTTCTTCAGCGGCACCGATGAAAAAGTCGTCGAGGATTGGCTTGATTCCTATGAAAGAGCCTGTGCTACCAACAAATGGGACGATTCCATGAAGCTCGGCACCGTGATGTTTTTGTTAACGGATGTCGCCAAGCTGTGGCACAAAAACCACGAGGCCGATATCCCCACTTAGAAGACATTTAAATCCAGCATCGCAGCTGTTTTCGCACGCCCTGGTATCGCCGAAATATTGCCGAGGAAGTTTTTCACTCAGCCGATATCGGCGTATCGGCGTCCAGACCTAAACACGGTCGCCGGGCTGGTATTCCACGAAGCGTCTTCGAAGATTGTAACGGCGGCTGTCGGTCATCTGCTGATTCTTGATGCGTTGGCGGGCGAGCTGTCGGGCTTCTTCGGCGCGCTGAAGGTAAACAGTGACGTCGAGATTTTTTTCGTCGGGGATGTTGGGTAACATGGCGTCGAGCGTCTTTGCCGGGTTTCTTACCAACTTGTAGGGCGTCATCTGCGTCGTTTCTTGCACGGCCGTGTTGTATGCGGTCACGTACGGAAGGATGACATCCCAGATCTTGTGTTCGACGTCGACGTACATGGCCAGCATGTCGGCGATGGTGTTATTTAGGCGACATTATTTACCTTCAGGCACGACAGACATAAGGTATAATGAAGCTAGAAGCTGAGAGTTTTCCAACAGACGCGCTCCGAAGAATACGGGCGAATAAACAGGCGCACAGCGTTTTCGTACCTGACAATCTCCTATACATAGCTGACTCCAGACAAATATTTTGGCTTTCGTACACGAAGTTTTTTTTTTCTTAGAAAGATGGACCGTAAGCACGGAGCGCGTACGAGGGGCTTGTCCTAGGATGCGTGTTCACTCCCTACTTACTTTCGAAAAAAACTGGTTCTCAGCCACAAAAAATACTTTCTAAGAAAAGCACGAATGTGGAAAACATGCACAAAGGGACACCCTTCTCAAATTGCAAAGAAAAAAAAAAGATTTTTTTTTCATATTTTGCCTTACCCTGTGCCCTTAAAACAAATCCTCATAATTGCGTCAGTCTTGTAAGAATCATCCTCATGAACCTGACTACGCCCACTGCAGGGCAAAGGCCTCTCCCTTGTTCCGCCAATCAACCCGGTCCTGTGCTTTCTGCTGCCATAGTTATCCCCGCAAACTTCTTTATCTCATCTGCCCACCCAACTTCCTGTCACTCTCTCGCGCGTTTGCCTTCTCTTGGAATCCAGTCAGTTACTCTTAATGACCAGTGGTTATCTTGCCTAGACGCTACGTGCCCTGTCCTTAACAACCGCATGTTCCCTGACCCACTCTGCTCTCTTCCTGTCCATTAAAGCGACACTAAAGAGAAACAATGACTCGGTTTGGATCGATAAATTGTGCTCTGAGAACTCTCACGCCATTAATTTCGCCATCATAGGTTTATTAATAGAGGAGAAAATCAAGTTCAAAGTTTCATTTTTAAATTTCGCGCCGAAATCTCCTCGCGTGACGTCACGTATTTCAAAGTGCATTTATTGCATTTTGGCGCCATTGGCTCAAAAAAATTACCCCAAACTTGGCATGTTAAGTCTTTGACCCCCTCAGAGGACGATCTACTTCATTTTTACCGATTAGGAACTACGTAGTCCCTAGTAAGCGCCGTCAAAACATGGGACGTCACGGCGAATAGTGCGGAAACTTCAAGGTGGCGACGCCACGTACATTTTGTTTTTGCGTCTTTTCTCGCTTACTAAGAGTTTTCTCGCAGCAAGCGTGGTGTTTTTGGTATCGTGAAAGACTACTTTACTAATATGAGAAAAAGCGCTTTGCTCTTTAGTGTCCCTTTAAGGATAAATCTATTATTTTCCTTTCCATTCATCGCAGCGTCGTCCTCACTTTAAGTTGAACACCCTTTGTAAGCCTCCAGGTTTCTGCTTCGTAGGTAAGTACCGGTAAGATGCAGCTGTTATATACCTTCCTCTTGAGTGATAGTGGTAAACTACTAATCGTGATTAGTCCAAAAAACGGCAGGGATTAGAAGATGGAAGCTTGCGATGAAAAAATCCGTAAACAGGGGGTGGGTGCTTGAGCCGACGTTTCGACAAATGGGCTTGTCTTCTTCAAGGCTGATTAGGGAGTGCTTGCCGAATGTGCTCTATCCCATCCTTATTCTTGTAATAATCTTATCTAAGTGAATAATGCACTTCGGTGCCTGCTTCAAGTCCTGAAAGAAGATGGTTTTGAAAGAAAAGCTTTCAATCGATTTTCGAAGTCGGAGGCTGCGCCTCCATGTGGCGCGCGCCCGTGTTTGATAATCTTGAATAAACGTTGTTTTGAAATCCGACGATGCGCATTGCTTTTGTGGACGCTTGCTTTAGGAAGGAAGTAACGAGGTGCATACCATGTCGGCGGCCTGCTCTTTGTTGCCATTAATGCGTGACAGCGTAATTAAGGGCTCGCATGTGCTAATTCCATAGCGACGGTTGTTCAAACAAAAAGTTTGTTTACAGTTATGTTTGAAGCACTCCAGATGCAACCTTCATGTTGCTTTCCTGCTTGTGGGTTTGAACAGTAAAGTGTATTCCATCGGGAAGAAAAGAATTATCCCATGTTTTAGCTGGGAAATAAGAGAGATAGAGAAAGGTAGAGGAAAGACAGGGAGGTTAAACTGGGATATCATTCTAGGGAAAGAGATAGGAGAAAAGCTGCAATAAAAATGAGGAAAAATGCGGCAGCTACGCACTAGTGATGCGGCGACTGAGAAAACAGCGTATCTGGTGGCGTTCCGCCCCTTCTTTTTCCTTTCTCCTAGCCCTCATATCAGTCCTCCTCACCCTCAATTTCCTTTCCCACCCCTTGCTATATATACCATACTATACATGGCTATGCAATGCTTTACCCTCTGCCTACGCGATCTTCCCCCCTTTGACCAAGAGGCGACGTTATGTGGTAACGTCATCATGTGACGTCACGTTAACTGACATTATGATGACGTCACTCATTTTGTCTAAATGTGAGGTCACGATGCTTTTTTCTTTCCATCATTCTTGTTGACGCCGCCGCCTCCAATGAGGCGTCCAAGTCTTTCACCGCAATAAATGTCGAACCAACAAGAAAGTGACAGAGTACACCTGCATTTTCCTCAGTGGGAATGGGGGTGTGCGCTGACGCGCTGAATAAATGGTGGTGGCAGCGGGGGGGGGGGGGGGGTTCGTGTTGAGATACAGTAGCGATTCGGGCTTGTGAAAAGTCTGGCTGCCGAAATCAGCCTATAATCGCTGACTGAGGCCCTTCTCTGATGTGGACTGGCCCCAGTTAACGATTATAGGCTGGGTTTGGCATCCCTGATCTATTGCGGACTGACGGCGCTTATTTACCTTCGTCTACTTTTTTGTTCGTAGCAATTTTAACAGCGAAGCTGTTTGAGCTTTTGCTATCTTGTGCTCCGTCGAGCAAAACTGCACAGGTGGGTACACGCCATAGGAATTACACAGGAATTGGGCAAGCCCCACCACGGAGTACAGCAGGTGCGAGCGTCATACGAAAACTCTGCTCGGTGAAGTGGAGCAAGCGAAACACGCGAAAGAGAGAAAGAAAGGGAATAAAGGCATAAAAAGATAGACAGACAAAGAAAGAAATATAAAGAAATAGAAAGAGAGAGAAAGATGTAAAAAGAAACAGACACGAAAAAGAAATAGAAAAAGAGATAGTGCGAAGCTACCACATTTTTTTTTTTTTCATTTTATTTTCTATGCAGTCAGTTCCGTCTCGTATAAAAGAAGACGCGTTATTCGAAGGTTACAGGTTCGGTCCCTGCCGGCGGCAAGTTATCTTTTCGTCCGCTTTACTTTCTTCACATTTATATCGTAATTACTACAAATAGCATCCCCTATTCTTTCCTTGGCATTATTGTCTGTTAGTTCTCATTACTATTGTGTCTATTGTGTCAAACAAAGAAAAACGAGCCCTTAAAAGTAATCTTCTTGCCTTCATTCATAGCGAGGGTCTCGTTCTGGCAGACTTGATGCCTTCAGGTAGTATGCGAGGGATTATTGGTCAGCTGCTAGCTCGTGAAAAGATCACGTGCTACGTGACGCCAACAGGCAGAAAATGAGTGTTCCACACTCGCCGCCATGGCTGCGTTCGGCGCTGACTAACACTCCTCGGTTTAAAATGCACATATATACCCCATAAAGTGGACGGGAGGATGACCACCGCCGTAATTCTGTGATAGAGCATCGGACGCGTTATTCGAAGGTCACAGGTTCGGTGCCTGCCGGCGGCAAGTTATCTTTTCGTCCAGTTTATTTTCTTCACATCTGCATCCTAATTACTACAAATAGCATCCCCTATTATTTCCTTGGCATGATTGTCTGTTAGTTCTCATTATTAAAAGGAAGGGCACAGGAAGAGTTATCCAGAAACAAATATATCAATCTTGATTATTCAACAGCATACGCGAAAAATATGCTATGTCATGGTACTAATAGTCCGCATAATGAGTATGATAATAAAAAAAAAGTCAGTAATTACTCATGGTATTAAGCTTTAACAACGTGGCATTGAACTACACGATTCTGTTTGGTTATATCACTATGGTATGGAACTAAGGGTAAGGCACAGAAATGATGCGCAATAAAAAAAAATGCATAACAAACGCATGTGCTAGAGTTATTGTGTAGTAAAGTTTCAGTGAACGGGTTAAATAAATGATAACAACTAAGCGCAATGTGTGCAAACGTTTATTTTCATCGCACGGCGCGTGTAATCGCGTGCGACGTTTCATGTTCCACAAGGAACACAGTCCACTATGCCAGTTCATTACGTCGACATACCTGAACATGTGTGTTCTCTGGTACCCCCGTTTTAAGTTCATCATGCCTGATTTACCTACTTTTCCTCCTCCTTTCATTCCTTTCACTTCTTAGATTAAAAGTGGAAGTTGTCATGCTTTTGCTCAGGCATAAAAGGGTGCTTTGTCTAACTGTTTTTATTGAAACTGGTGTCCTACCTGCAAAGAGTGAGTCATATCGGCTTGTCAACAAAAATATAACGCATACAGACGGCCGTTAAAAAATTCTCGGCGTGAAGTACGTTTATCTATGAAAAGCGATTTTTTTAATCCCGTGTAATTCAACTAGGTTAAAATCAAATTTTTTTTCACAGCATTACAGACAAGCCAGGTGCGAATTTTCGCCACCACAGCAGAAACTAACCATGATACAGGTGGTCACGTGGCATCAGCTGCAGACAAGAACGTTTCCAAACCCTGTGATCTCGAATCTTTTTTACCCAGAGCTTTATTTGTAAAACAACTAAGTTTTACGAGGCCAGGGCCATCCTGGAACCAAACTGCTCCGATTCCATGCCACTTGCGTCGGTGCGCACTTCGGTTGGAGCGGACATATCAAAGTGGCCGAGAATCGGTGGCGCCGTAAGTCTGGTGGTCAGTTCAGCGAATGCGCTGGCTTGTTCAGGTCCCCACACAAAAGTCACATCTTTCTTCAGTAGTTCCGTGAGTGGGCGCGCGACGTGAGCGAAATTCCGCACAAATCTGCGAAAGTAGGAGCAGAGGCCCAGAAAGCTCCGAACGTCGTTCGCGGAGGTCGGCAGAGGAAAATCTTTGACTGCGCGGATTTTCTCAGGGTCGGGACGAACACCGGAAGAATCAACAAGGTGACCGAGGACAGTGAGTTGGCGGCGGCCGAAGTGACATTTCGACGAGTTTAACTGAAGCCCTGCCTTGCGGAAAACAGAAAGAATGGTCGAGAGACGCTCGAGGTGGGTTTCGAAAGTCGGTGAGAAGACAATGACGTCATCAAGATAACACAAGCAGATTGACCATTTAAAACCGTGAAGGAGAGCGTCCATCATTCGTTCGAATGTAGCTGGGGCATTGCAGAACCCGAACGGCATTACTTTAAACTGATAGAGTCCGTCCGGAGTTATGAACGCTGTCTTTTCACGGTCCATGTCATCAACTGTTATCTGCCAGTAGCCGGAACGGAGGTCGATGGAAGAAAAATAATTTGCTCCACTAAGGCAGTCAAGGGCGTCATCTATCCGTGGCAGGGGATACACGTCTTTTTTCGTTACCTTGTTAAGATTCCGGTAGTCGACACAGAAACGCCAGCTGTTATCTTTCTTTTTGACGAGGACGACAGGCGAAGCCCAGGGGCTTGAAGAAGGCTCAATGATGTTCCGAGCAAGCATCTTGTCAACTTCTTTCTGGATAACGTGGCGTTCGGTGAGGGATATCCGATAGGGCCGCCGATGTACCGGATTTGCATCGCCGGTGTTAATCCGATGCTTTACGACGGTCGTTTGGCCTAGCGGTCGGTCGTGGAGATCAAAGATGTCTTGATACGACGCAAGAAGGCCACGAAGCGCGTGCACCTGCTCGGCAGGGAGATCGGATGCGATCATTTTCGTTATGCCATCTCGTGTAGTGCCCAACTCAAGACTGGCAGGTGACGGTGTATCCTCTGTTAAGGCGGAAATGTGGTAGTCGGCGGCCGGGGCAAGTGTTGCAAGGCATATTCCTCGGGGCAGTACTCGCGAGCAAAGTCCAAAGTTCACAATAGGGAGACGTGCCACGTTGTCCTTCAGAGTGATAATCGTGTGCGGGAACGTTACATTGAACGAAGAGAGGACGGTAGCGTTAGGTGACACGACATAATCTCCGTCGGCCACAGGGGGATCGGAAGAGACGTCCATATACGTCACAGCTCGACAGCATAGGCGAATGTACTCGACGGAGCATAGCCTTGGCGGCGCAGGAGCAGGAGGGTCAACGGCGTATGGTAGAGCGAGTTGAACAACACCAGCAGAACAGTCAATTAGGGCGGAATGCTCCGACAGAAAATCTAATCCCAGAATGATGTCATGTGGGCAGTGGTCTAGGACGTAAAACAGAACAGAAGTATGACATCCAGCCACAGTGACACGGGCGGCACACATCCCAGTGACAGCTGACGTTGCTCCATCGGCTACTCGGACAACAGTGATAGGAGCAGGCGTAAGCACTTTCTTTAGCCGAGCACGAAGACTAGAGTTCATTACTGATATGTGAGCGCCAGTGTCAATGAGTGCTATTGCAGGTGTGCCGTCTACATTTACGTTGATCAAGTTCTTGTGTCCGGGTAGCGTGGGCAGAGGAATTTCGGGTCGGGTCGTCAAGGCAGGCTCACCTCTAGGAGCTGCGCCCGTTAGTTTTCCGAGGACTGGTGGAGGTAGGAGGGAGAGGGAGAGCGGCGACGGTTAGGTGAGCGGGGCAGGCGTCCGGACGGCGACGGCGAGCGGTTTGGTCGAGCGGGCATGGGTAGCGAAGCATTGTCGTGGTCAACGTGTATTGGCATGCGGGAACCATTAGGTGGGCGCCGGGTGTTGGCGTAGTGCGGCCATGGCTGCCAATTCCAGGAATTACGGCAATCACGTGAAATGTGGCCGACTCGTCCGCAGTAGAAGCAGATAGGTCTGTCATCGGAGGTTCGCCATTCAGCCGAGTTCCGGTAACGTGGACGGTTGTACGGACCGCGGGACATATCAGGTACACTAGGTAATTGGTCGGGTCGGTTAACTGGGCAGAGCGTCTGTAGTCCGGCGTTGGCCAGTTCCTGGCGCACAACGGTCTGTATTAAAGAAATCGTTGCACGAGAATCGTCAGTGGCACGGGCATGATCAACAATAGGAGATGCTGCCTCGATTTCACGGCGGACGATGCGCACAATATTGTCGGAAGTAGCAGCGGCGGAAGGGAGACGGGCGTCTTCGCAGGTAGATGTGGCAGCCGTGTTGGGAAGACGCGAAAATTGGGGAGTAATACGACGACTTTTCGCTTCTTGAAAGCGTCGGCATTCGTTGATGACGTCGTCCACTGTCGAAGAGTTGCGGAACACGAGGAGAGTGAAGGCATCATCCGCGATTCCTTTGAGGATGTGCGCGACCTTTTCGGATTCCGGCATTTTGTCGTCAACCGTGCGGCAGAGGGCGAGCACATCCTGAATGTATGTCACGTATGACTCGGTGCAGGACTGCAGTCGGCACGCGAGTTCTTTCTGCGCCGAACGACGACGTCCAATGGGCTTGCCAAAGAGGTCGATGAGTTTGTGTTTGCAAATATCCCAACTCGTGATTTCTTCCTCGTGGTTGGAAAACCAGACTTTGGCCGTGCCCTCAAGATAAAATAGAATGTTGGCCAACATGAGCGTCGGGTCCCAGTTGTATAGTGCGCTCACCCGTTCGTACAGCTGAAGCCATTTTTCGACATCCTTGTCGTCGTTGCCGGAAAAAGTGCCTGGGTCATGTGGCCTCGTCAGAACGACGGTGCGGTTCGTGACGGCTGGATGCGACGCTGTCGGACGCTGCGCGATTGGACGAGGCACGCTTGGGGAAGGCACCGACGAATCCTCGTTCTCGTCGTGATCAGCCATCGTAGAAGCAGCCAAGGAACGTCCGCTGCGTAGAATCGTCGTGGATGTTGATTCTGGGAGGACCCGCACTCTCCACCAAAATGTTACGGGGAAAAGGCGTCTGAGAAATATGTTTACTATCGATAAAACAGGCAGGCATACAAGATGGAACCCAGTCTGCACGAGAGCTCAGACATCGTCTTCTTCCCTATCGAGTTTCGAGTTATCTGTGGCGCCACGTAGCAATATGTTATGGGAGTGGTGTGAAGAAAGTGGAATTGCAGACGAGGACGCAGCCTCGAACCGAACGCGCTGGGAGACTACTCTACTCAGCTTAGCCCTCGAGTACCGACTCTGGGTCGTCCATCGGGCCGAGGAAGCCGCCAGAGCTCGAGGGCTCGTGGCCGATGCCTAGGCGGGGATATTCGCCCAAGTCCCCGAATAACTCACCGGACTTTTACGGGCGAAGCACCTGAAGGCCGAGGCTTGTCCGTCCATCCATTTGGCGTCCTTGTCCGTGCTGACACAGCAGCGTGTGAAACGAAGCATCAGGTTTAACAACAGACTAATATCAATCATAATTTTCACGAAACAATATAAAGCAGCTGCAAGCACAAACCCATTTACTAGTCGGCGACTTCAACGTACACATTATGGACCTTAGGACCTAGCTTTGTCGTTGACTCTCACTGTCCGCTGTCACGGTATATAGAAAACTGTTGCTATAGTTGAAACGTACGTGTGCGTATGTGAATAAAAAAAAGTTTACAATAGACGAACATCAATCATAGTCGTGACAGAACAACATAAAACACCTACAAGCACCAAACCCTTTATACTAGTCGGCGACTTCAACGTAGACATTATGGACCTTAGGACCTAGCTTTGTCGCCGACTCTTTATATCACTTTACATTACTTTATGTCACTCAAATTAGATTATATGGGGCAACGCTCGGGTAAGGTACAATTACTCACCCATACGATAACCAGTGCTTCGCCAACTCGTCATTATTCACTTCGTGGAGGCGCGTGTTTTTTTTCCTTTAAATAAAGTAGCTGTTCTTTTTTGTACAAGAACTAAAACAATTGCGCTCAAACTTCACTATAACGGGAAACGTGCTGTTCGTTTTTGTGCACTCGCCTGCCCATCTCGTGTTTAGCTGTTATTTGGCAGGTAAAAACAGGAAGGAGGTTGGTTGCGTGACAGGCCAGAAACACAGAAGTTAGAATGAGAAAGAAGCTCATGGACTGGAGTTACTTATCCGCTTTCTTTTGTCTTGAGTTTTACTATTTTACTTGATATTTTAATGGGACAATTTTGTCTATTACCGAATCAATTACGACGCGGTGCGGGGCCACCTCCAAGACATGGCACGACATACGCCTGTTTCAGAGATCTGGACACGAAAGGACTTCTGTTGTCAAATAAAATTTAAAGAAATGTTAAACTTCGACCTAAATCTCAGTGTCGTTCTCTCGCTAGTGTCAGGTCATGGACCACAAGGACGCTGGAATAAATAAACGTATTGGATCAAAGAGATTGTACAGCACGACAGAGAAACTATTGAGGGTAATTTATTTGGCCGCATTTATTCAGAGAGCTCCCGGCATTTCCAATCCCCAAGCATTTTCGCAGTCGCAAGTCTTCGATGAGTACGCTTCCACGAGCGGGTCTGCGCCATATGCTCGCGGCTCTCATCAGAGTAATGACTTAGTTGGGGTTCAGCGAATCGAATGATGCGGGGCTGCAAAGTCGCATTCGTAATGAAAGAGTCTCGCAAGTTCTCCATGGGAGGGATGCAGTTGTGTGGTTAGGATTCGCTGCACTCTGTTTTGTCACAGTCGCCAGGCGAGAAATGCTTTGCGCGATATTACTTCCGGCTTCCTTTAAGCTGGCGTTGAATGGAAGCTCCAAAGTACGTTTCGGTGCTGCCATTGTGTTGCTTTGCGAGGCTTGCATTGGCCGAACACAAGCGGGATTGCTTCAACAGTCTAACCAGCGTCCTCGATTGTTCCATACTCTGCGCTCACAACCAATTAGCGAAGATTTAGCATGGCTTCGCAGGCCCAGTCAGCGATTGCATTAAAAGACTCCAGTGAAATGCACCACATTGTTTAACCTGACGAAACTAGTTATGCACTAAAACCTGGCTACTTTTTCCAGCACAATATAGGTTCTTAATTTAGCACAACCGCGTCGTACAGTACTGTTGTCACGGTGCGTCATTTGGGAGAATTGGGAGAGTGAGAGAGGGTAAACCTCTATTAGCAATTCCTTAAACCTTGAAAGTAAAGTGGGTCGGGCCCTTCGTCCTGAGTTCCACTGACCATAGCGGCTTATCGGGCCTGGTCAAGGGTTGCCAGTTGGCTTCAAGAGGCCAGACCCGAGAGTCGCGCCTCCCACGGCCAGTGCGGGAATGTGCTGGGAGAATTCATGTTCCAAATGGTAGTTTTGGTTATTGGTCACGCGGTTGTGAAAGTTACAGCTCTCCGAAACATTCTGCATGAGTGCGGAACAACATCTCCAACGATGTACAACCTGGTAACGCAGAAAACACAAGCATTGCGACATTTTTTTTTCTCTTTCTTATCAGACTTCGGCTTGAACGGAGGGATACTGCATGTAAGCTTCAGGTACTATTGAGGTCGACGCCGCCAGATTGGAAGCGCTCGAGTGTTTGCGCCGGATATTTCGGGGTTTTATGTAGAACCGCAGAATACAAACGATTTCAAAACAAATGGCAATGCATTGTAGCACACACACGGGTACATGTTTTCTTCACGTCAGCGTTCTTGCTGCTATTACGTTCCGGTGAAGCACATGTCCTCAGCGAGCGCAGCCGGTGCAGCGCAGCGTGCCTCGCTATGGTATATCGTTGCTTATGGCTTTGTGCAACCGAACTAGAGGTCGAGTGTTTGATTTCCGCAGCGGCGGTTGCGGACACAAGAACGTTCGCGTGCCGTGTATTTGGTGCAGGTTAAAAAGCTGCGGGTTATCTGTTACAGTTAACCTGGAGCGAGCATGTTGTTTACCGTGGTTATGGCATGTCGAGTTTCGAAGCTTAATGAATTCAGTTTGGCAAATCGCTGTCGTCAGTGCTGCAACAACCACATCAGAAATACTTCGTCTACTGCTTACTGCGCTGACACCCGTATTCACAGCAATGACAACAACTGCTCACACACCCACATCGTCACAAGAGACGTGCTAACACAATGCGCAGTGGAACAGAGCAGGAATTTCCGTAATGTGATTCTACAAGGGTTTTAGTGCGCATACCTGAGTTATCACTCGGAATACCAGGCTGGTACGTGCACCGCAGAACTAGCAAAATTAAGCAGACCTATTCGTTGTGTGCCTATTCAGAAAGACCAGAATGTTTGAGATATCTTTATAGATGTACTTTGTATGTGAAAACAATTCGATGAAAGACTTACAACGTAAGATGAACATATTGAAAGTCCTAGGAGCAATTACAATTCCTACCATCAGCGAGCTTCAAACCCTCATTGCCTTTCAGCTTCGTAGTTCTAATTTCCGTTTCTTAATATAATATTAAACGAGCAGAGCTACAGGGAAGAGCAACAATTATACTTTCATTAAAGACGCTCCAGCTCTGCAACTACCCAGCTTCCGAAATTTCCCCTGTGTGTCATAATGGATGCCATCCGGTACCGTCGTGTAGCGGATGTACTTTGGCCCACATTGGCTACAGAAAAAAGCAATTTGCGAGAACAACTTCCTTTGTTTAGACGATAACAACGCTTGACCACTTCCTACTTGCAGTCCCATACAATATCCAATCGTAGAGCCCAGAAAGACAAGAATCCAAAGCCCTCAATCACACAAATTGTTGCGCTCAGCTGTGTTGGTTCTCGATAGCTAGTGTTAAATATCCATGCAGCCCCGGCTGTGTGCTCTGGCACCCATCGTCAGGGTCTTCTAAAATTAGCTAGCAGCGTTCTTCGGTTCCTTCGAGGAAAACATAATAAATGTGGGGAACTTGAACTTAACCTTGAAATTATTAGGCCTTCTTTTTCATGGGCAACGTGCTTCATGTTGTTGCCTTGAACACAATAATTTATGATATTAAGGAGACGTCCTAAAATAATAACGTGCATATATTTATAAAATATAAGGGCTGTTATGCACTAAAACTTCGACATGTTGTGTTCATAACTTGATTAAGCACACTCTCTTATGCTCGCTTCAAGGGACACTAATATTTGTCGGAAGAAAGTTGTTGATCTGTTTTTTGTCCGTTATGGTGCTTGCACGCTGCAGTATGTAGCATCAGATTGAGCTAAATTTTCGTAAAAAATGGTCAGAGCGTATGACATTCGTTTTATGTTCCACAGTAAAATAGAGTATGGTAATTAATACGAAGCCGTAGATTAAAAGAAGCGTGCATTCACTAACGATGTACCGGGTGAATAATAAGTGTTATTACGCATAAAGAAAAATGTTGCTAGACAACCCAGTTATTGTATTGAGATCGAAGTAACGCAGGGTTCGACTTTTAAGTCTTTATGAATTTGCCGCTTCGTGCAACAAATTAAGAGACCGGACGTGAAAACCGGAAGTAAACAAAGAAACCAGAAGTGCGTAATTCTTACATCCTTTTCTTTTTTGTTTATTTTTTGTGTGAAGCTGTTTACATTCGTCAAATCCTACAAGGGACTTCGCGCGTCGCACCCAGTTGGTTGGTAGAGAACTGTTAAGACATTTTCTTAAAAAACAAAGCAAAAAACAAACGTCAGTAAATAAAACAGTATGGCTGCGATGACATAAACATTATGCCCTGTAATCTGCAAAATACGAAGAAAAGAAAAATAGGAATGAGAAAAAAAAAAAAACTTAAGTCCTATAGTAATAAAGTCAAGGTCAGCTACCCATTGCTGAAATAGCCGGGTAGGCTATAATATTTTGTGACAAGCAGCGCACCGGCAGGCTAGGCTGCCCCGTTAACATGTTGACACTGCTCCAATAACACAGTGGCACAATTTTACGGCCCGGAAGCGTTTACAACCACGTCTATCACAGTAAAAAAGCGGCGTTGTATCGGTTAGACTCATCCTCGATGCGCAATTCTTCATAGTACGGTTAACGTAACTGTGAATTACAGAGCCGTGATTTAGTGGAGCATAGGAGGTCCGACAATGTAAAAGTCAATAAAAGAAAAAAAAAGCGATAGAAAAAAAAGAGGAAGGGAAGCATACAGGGAAATAAAGGGAACAAAGATATAAAAAGAGAGAAAGACAGAAAAACAGACAAAGAGAGTAAGAAAGAGAGAGAGAGAGAGAGAAAGCGATAGAAAGAAAGAATAGAGAGAAATAACGGGAATAAAAACATAAGAAGATAGAAAGGCCGAGAAAGATATAGAAATACAAAGAAATAGATAGAAAGAAAGAGACACAAAAAAGATAGAAAAAAGAGAGAGCGAGACAGAAAGAGAAAGAAAGAGAAAAATAAAGAGAACCAAAGAAAGAGAGAGAAAGAGAGAAATAAATAAAAAAAAAGGTAGAAAGACAGTACACAGAAAGAGAGAGAAAGATGTCGAAAGAAACAGACACGAAGAAGTAGAAAAAACAGAGAGCAATACAGACAGAGGAAGAAAGAGAGAGAAAGAAAAGGAAAGAAGGAAAATAAAGATAGAAAGAACGAGAAAAAGAAATAAAGGTAGAAAGAGAAAGAAATAGAGAGAAACATACAAAAAAGAGATACATGAAACAGAGAAAAGAGAAGGAAAGGAAAACAAGGAAAGCCACGAAGCTGCGCTCAGGCTCGGCACCACTAGAGCGAAGCTGCCATACTTTTATTTTGATAACACGTGGAGAAAAAATTATGGAGTCATTAAAAGAAAATGTCAAGGAACTAGAGCATTGCTCTTCTTCTCGGTGATTAAATAGCACAGAACGACAGGAAGTTGTGTCGGTACGGATGGATGAGTGAGTGAACAAACTTTTAAAAGCCCGGGCGAGGCGGGGGAAGAGGGGATTAACCCCTGTCCTGTCCCACTCTCCGTCGAGGATGATGGCGTCAGGTGACGGCTTGAAGCCCTTGGACCCGGGCGGCATCCTCGGCTTGCCGGACGGCCCAAAGTTGATCGGTCAACTTGTCGCTGGTGAGTGCCGCCTCCCAGCGCCAGCGACGCCGACGCAGCCGATGGATGAATAAACTTTATTTTGGTCCCTCGGAGCACCCAAGCACGTTGCGGGCCGCTCCCACGTCAGAACAGAAAGGTCGAATCTCTCTGCTGCTTCGCGAGCCCGTTGGACTGCCCATAGCTGCTCTTCGAGCGCGGAGCTGGTAATAGCAGCCTCCCATTTTGACGGCGTGATGACTTCGCCGCCGTGTAACGCGGGGCACCGCCAGAGCATATGTTCTAGATTCGCTATATCCGCACATAATGAACATGCATTAGCTGTCTGTATTTATGGATAAATCTTGTGCAATAGCGCGGTGTTAGGTTACGCCCCAACCTGAAGTAGCCTGAGTGTCAGAGCCTGTGGTCTGCTTAATTTTCTGTGTGGTGGAGGGTACTGTATCCGCCCCAGGTAAATATGTTTGGTGATTTCATTATACGAGGTGGGAGGGTCCCAATTCTCCAAAACCTTAGCGCCGCGCCCTCCGGTAGCTACGCGGTCTACTAGTCCTCGCGCAGCTATGTGGGCCGGCTCATTGAGATTGGGCGGGGCTCCCTTGATCTGTCCCATGTGAGCTGGGAACCAGACAAGTGTGTGTGGCTCGATGTTCTCGTCTCGGAGGACCCGCAAGGCCTGTTCCAAGATTATTCCATTGGAAAATGCTCTGTTCGCCGATCTCGAGTCGCTCTAAATCGTGGACTTCCTGTTGTCCAGCAAGGCCAACGCAGTCGTCGCTTGCTCCGCTATTTCGGCCTTCGTCGTCCGCACCGTCGTCGAGTTTATGACTCTCCCCTCGTGGTTGATGTTCACTGCCGCATTCGCCTTCCCTTCGGGATACCGGGCCGCGTCGACGAAGCAACAGTCCCCTGCCTGATCGTGAGCCCTTTCTAGAAGAGCCTTTGCCCTGGCCCGTCTCCTATCCTCGTTGTGCTCGGGGTGGACATTTCGCGGTATGGGGACAACGGTGATTCGTCGTCACTGTTCACGAGGAATGCTGCAGAAGCGAGACTCGATTTCCGTCGGTGGAGTCCCCAACTCCCGCAGGATGTTCCTACCGGAACGCGTGGTGGACAGCCTGGTGAATTTTGCCCTCTCCTGTGCCTCTGCAATTTCTTCCAGTGTGTTGTGCATTCCGAGACTAAACAGTCTCTCCGAGCTTGTGTACATGGGCAGCCCGAGAGCTCTCTTGATGGCCTTCCTGATTAACGTGTTGAGCTTGTCACGCTCCGCTCTATGCCAGTTGTGCATGGCTGCAACGTAGGTAAAGTGGCACATCACAAAGACGTGCACCAGCCTTACGAGATTGTCTTCCTCAAGTCCCTGTTGCCGATTGGCAACTCTCCTTATAAGTCTAATGCACTTGTCCGTTTTTCTAGCGAGTCTCGTTACCGTCAGGTTATTGGAGCCGTTCGATTCGATAGTCATACCCAGAACCCGGAGGGAGTCCACCCTGGGGATGAAGCAGCCCTCACCTGTCCTGAGAGTGATGATGACGTCTTCTACTGGCTTCCAACCTTTCGGTTTGGGGCCCCTGCGCTTGGGCCTCTAGAGCAGGAGTTCTGATTTCCGCGATTAATACCGAAGACCAGTCGGTTTTAGGTACGGATTCGTGACAAAATAAGTGTGTTGTTCTGATCTCTTCTCTTCTGTTCGTGTGTGCAAGCTAGCTTCTTTTATCATCAGATAGCTCATGTCAAGGCGATACTTTGGCAATATTCCAAGTGTCGTGGCAATCATGTAGCTACGATAACGGCAAGTTAATGCTCCGCAGCGTTTCTGTTTGGTTACTAAAAAATAATTTTATCTTTGTTCTATTCAACCTGCACCCATTCACCTGCATTCACTTCGACAGTTCTTGAAAGCGAACACCACATTAATGTAATAAGCGGTGAGCACTTTCAAAACTGATGCTAGCGTCAAGCACATATTCACCGGCTTCAGCAAAATTCCCGCTTGAATAGCATCAAAAGCATTTCGAATATTTGTGCAAAGTAACAAAAATAGTAGCTTCAAAATGAGTTTCTTTCGTTCGAAGCATCCGCGCTTTGATTCTAAAGAAAACGCAGAATTATCAACCAGCGTCAGGCTGTCACGCATGACTGGGCTGCAAAACTTGAGAACTTAAATCCGATGCTCTTGCTGGCGTAAACAATCGATGAGAACGCAGGCAATATTTTTCTTTGCAGAGAAACGTCTCTACAGGAAAGAAAAGAAAACGAAAAAGTAAATGTCAGCAGGCGTACTTATAACACACACCGAACTTGTCTTCTCAGGCGCATAAGAGTTTTCGAGCGTCAGACATGTTTACTCTGGTAAAAGATTACTACACAGCGTGCCGATGTAAATCCAAGAATCCTGTTTTGGCCTTTGTCGCGGTAATTTTTGGAAGTGCTGCCATCAAAAACTTTCGTATGAAGACAAACGACGCCCAGTAGCATGGATAATCAATGACGCAATTAATCATTTAACGCCTGAAATGCCCGTCTGTAAAAAAACACCTCAAGTTTTACGTCATTACGGAGACAACTTTCACTGTGGAACTGAAGGAAAATACAAGGGCCTAATTTAGAAAACTTTTCGAAAGTGCATATTCCCATTGGTCAGTCGGCTTCGTTAATGATATGTGTCGCATCGTGATTTGCTGAAATATGCTACTGAGAAAATTTTCAGCGCAAGGCGTTTTTGCAAATTCGGGCCCAGATGTATTCCAGGTGCATAACTGTTGTTTGAGTGTTTTGTCATTGCTGAACTCATTCGAATTTTTTACTTGATGAATGTACTTATCTTACCTTCATGACTCGAGCTGCACTTGCGCTTCTACACTCGCATTTGACGGACGTCCCACATCACCCCATGTTTGTAAATCATACAAGGGGCGCTAAGTGCAAGGGGTGCTACCAATATGTCGCTTTCGCCTCTCTAAAGCAGCGTCGGATGCGATGGTTGAATACCTTTGAGAAGTTCATATTGTCACGTGGTCGCGACGCAGCAGTCGGCGTGTTCAAGATGAAACTCTTTATCTGGGCGAACCTGTGCCCGGAAAATGAGGACTCAAACTACAGCAATATACGCTGTACACTGATAGCGGCGACCAGAGCGTCGGACGTCGATAATCCGATCTGCGGCTAGGTGCGTGGGCATTTATACATGTGGTATCGAACATTCGAGTCTTATCGCTGGTTGCTGCGCTAGTTCCAGAACAAACTCAACTGTTCGCGTTTGCGCGCTCAGGCCTATCAAAAGATTCTAAAATAATCTGGAAGCTTCCCAGACATTAAAGCGCGGCTTGCGAAAGGCTACGTGTAACGAAGCGGTTACATAGAAACACAAAAACGAGTGCACGTGGCACTATGCTTGTGGAATGGAAATTATTATTGATGTTAGCATGTCGCTTTAGTATGTCAAGCAAGCAGTATATGCAGCACAAGGTATTCAATAAGGTGAGGTGCATCAGTGTAACGACGCAGAGCGCAATGAAATCCTCGCGGGAGCTCATTAGATGCGGTGTCGAATTAGCAGAGTGCCTTCACCGCGCTGCTCCGGATTGATAAATCGGTTCCTGTTTCGGTACTCGTAATGCATGATCATGTATAATGAGGGGAAAAAATTCAGTTAGTTGGAGATATGTGACTCCACAAAAGCAGGAAACGCATAACGCTAATAGTGCGTCCCACTGATTAGCCGTCTATTCTGTTTACCCGAAAAAGTTCGTTCTCTCTGCTGTTGCTTGTCACTTACCAATTAAGGGATATTCCTTGAAATGACCCACTCGTCATATTACATACACGCATGACCTTTTTCGCTTGCGTTATATTTGTTATCGACGTTGCTCTTTGTTTTTTTTTTCGTTTGTGCATTTTATTTGATATTTTACTTTATTTTGTATTTTGAAAGTGACGTCAACATGTAAGACGCCCACCTGGGGTGCGAGAAAGTACCTGGAAAAATTAACGAAAATAAATAAATGTGACAATATTTCGCGTTGAGCAGCTGACTACGAGTTTAGTAGGGAAAAAGTACCAAGAAAGTGTAGCGCGTTTAAATATTGTTATCGCGTCCGCCGCGCTGGAAAACACCTACCTTCCACAATTCAAAACATTGAACGCAATTATAAAACAATTATTAAATGTCTTAAAAGAATATTTCTCCTCAAGTACCTCTGATATGTTCCTGAGGTGACAAAATTAATATCCCATTATTGTGCTCTCTCGTGATAAGTTCAACTCTTCAAAATGATCTTGCTTTAATTTTTAATTGAGAAAAATAACTCTTGTTGTTAACTCCCGCGTTAAATTCCTGTACTATTTAATGTTTTTCTTTTTTACTTAAAAGCAAGCATCTTAAGAGGATACATGCGTAATACTTTCTGAAAATTATCCCCTGTTTTCAACGCCCGCACGGTGTATCTTTGCCGTCATGACATAGTTGTTTCTATGAATAAATGATTAACCTGCTAAGTAATTATTAAGCAATTAATTATTTCGTTAAATATTTGCAATCAATTTTTTATTATTTCGCAAAATAAGGCGTTCATCAATACTTTATGAAAAGGTGTGTATTCGAGCGGTTTCTACTCCACGAACAATGCAAGTTTTGAAATTTCGCACCACTCGAACCACACACAACTTATATTTTAAGGCAGACAGCCAGGTTCTGAGCGGCCCGTTATGCCTGCTGATAGTACGCTCTCTCTCGCATCTGACACATTCTGGAAAATGGTGAGGTCACGTCATTACTACGACCTTCAAACCTGTTCAATTACACCCGATAAAAGGCACAATAATCGTTCTACAACACCGTGCGGCCGATATTCATGGCTCGCGACGTACTCACAAATGACAGCCGCAATATCAAAAGCTGCTAATATTTTATTTCCGTTCCTTGAATTTACTTTACAAAACCTCGTCCTAAGTTAGCAAATTAATAACAACGGAGATATATGAATACGTATCGCTACGTTCTCAGAACAAATGATTCCGCTCACCGTCGAAAAATAAAATAGGCGGATGCATGGGGGCGTTGAGCGTAGACGAAGAAATACGGCACACACGAGCACACAATTTCACCCACTGCGGTCGTAACGAAAAAGCATAGCTGTCTGCATTCTCTGCCGAGATACGCGATCCAAAAACGAGTTGTGATTTAGGGTTTAGCGTGCGTGGAAAACACCGCCCGTCCCTCCTATCAGAATATGAGCCTATTTCTTAACTTTAACGTCCAAAAAGGATGCCCTGGCAGCTCTACATGTTTAATACGGAGCGATATTTTCTTTTATTATAGGCATTAGTCTGACTCAGTAGCGTACGCCCTTTTTTGTGTCCACCGACACAGAAACTCGAGAGGTAATTTAGGGTTATCGCTTTGTTTTTTGGTGCTCTGCAATGGAGCGGAAACGGGCATCATTGTTACTGTTTCCTGCCGCTAGAGCGCCTTTGCAAATAGATAATATATCCACACTCAGTCGCATAGATAAAGAAATATTTCTCTTGTGATATTCTCGACCAAGCGTGGGCGTGGGCAATAAAGAATTCACTACCAACAGGGCACTCATGCGAAGAAGAAAATTGCTTACGGAAGTTTTCCAAGTTTCGTCAGATTTACTTGTTTTATAAGTAAGCCTCCCCATTCCTTCGTTTGTTCTCTGATCACGAAGATTAAAGAGGCCTTGAAGCACAGATCGTAACAGCCGTTGTTTACAGAAGGTTGTGCTGAAACGTGACAAATCCTCTCCTTATTAGGCAGGTTAAAACGTCGAGATAAGACATTTGCCCCGTGCTTCCCTTCGTTTCCTTGCCTCAGTTAGGCTGCATTTTGCTGCCATCCTGATTTTTAGCACGCTTTCATTAATGCTTTTCTTTTTTTTTCTTACTTTTTGCACCATCAGCTCTTCAACAACAGCCGTTGAAGAGCAATTTCAAACACAAAAAATGTCCGTTGCTATGGTAGTTGAGTGGTGTACCTATATTGACATGTACTTGTGAGAAATAAAACCGCCTAGAGTCGAAACCAAAACTTACCGCTGGGCAGCTGCAAAACGTTTTACTGAATGATCACTCTTCGACCAAATGAGATGGCAAGCTTGACGACGCAATGTTTTCTGTCTTTTTCCGCTGGTGCTCCGGTCACAAGAAGTTGATCTGAGGCGATCTCATTTTTCTTCCGGACCGCATCAGAGGGGAACGGCCTTGCCCCTCAAGTCGTGCCGTTAAGTTTTTATTGACACGTTTTAAAAGCCCAACTTAACTACTTGTATTTTCACAAAACTGCAGCATGTAACCCCACGCCTTAAGTAATGTGCTTAAGATAGCGATCCTTAAGGAGATAAACGCATACAAATTTTGTTGTATAGTAATCACGAGCTACCGCTTTTCTTACAGCAGTAAAAGTCGGATCTCGTGAAAGTCAGTGCGTTGACACGAAGGGCGCATTTTCAAGACTGACGGCTTTCCTTCGGAAACAGTGACGTCACGTCAAGTGTTGTGACTGCGACAGCGGTACCACACAACGTGACGTCACTGACGAACCCTTTCAGAACTAATAGCTTCTTCGACAAATTGCACCGGTGAGCACCGGGGTGCACAGAAATAATAATTGTTGGCATTTTACGTCGCAAAATCACGATATAATTATGAGAGACGCCGCAGTGGAGGGCTCCGGAAATTTCGACCACCTGGGGTTTTTTCACGTGCACCTAACTCTGAGTACACCGGCCTCTACCATTTCGCCTCCACCGAAATGCGCTCGCCGCAGCCGGGATTCGATGCCGCGACGTTCGGGTCAGCAGTCGAACACCATAACCTCTACACCCCCGCGGCGGGTCGGGGCACACAGTTTCTACAGTGATTCGACGAAACGGCGAACCAGGGCGCCCCAGTACGATTTGTCGAAGATGCCGTAACACTTCAAGCATGATAAGACGCCCTCGACGAAGAAAGGTCCACCTATGGAAACGTCGGCCAGCCTATCTGAGCGACTAATCCCTCTTCATACAACCTGTGCATCACACTGTGCTTTCATCATCCGTCGCTCATCGCCAGTACTTTGGATGCCCAAGCCGAGTGAGCAAATATCAAGTTCAAAATCTGAAGCACTATACGTCGCATATTTTTACGAAGAAGAACGTTCTGGCCAGGTCTTGCTCAAGATTAGAATATTGTGAAACGGAGTCATGCCGCAAGTGTCACTTCTCGTACATACATCTAGCATCATTCATTTCTGTATTTTTTCGCACACGAGTTAGCTCAAGGTGGGCTAAAAAAGACCCAGCCTACGCGTACCACCCATATCATTTGTTTTAGTTATGAAATAAAAATGTTCTAGACTTCGTAGGGCGGGGCAGCGCTTTTGACAAATGCATCTGGCATCTCCTCCTCCACTCGTGGTAAAAAAAAAGAACAACAGTGAGCCATGGAGATAAGAAAATTACGAAAGGGACGAAGGAAGGGTAGAGCCCTGTAAGGAGAAGCTCTTTGCGAGCTATTCCTTGCCGGCAATGGTCGCTTCGCTCCTTTACTGCAGCGGAAAGGTCACGCTAAGAGCTGGGCTTTACTTCACTCGGGATGTGGACATCACGCGAATAGACCAATCGATGAGGCAATGTGGTACATGAAGAGAGCCGCCTACGGTTGAAGCAAGGGGTCATGGTGAAATAGATGCGATAAAGGCAATGCACCTGGGTCTTCGTGATCATTTATTTTTATTTTTTTGTGGATCTTTTCATCAACCGTCTTTGGTTCCAATGGTTCAGTTTGCTCGGGTTGGATTCTGCATTCGTGCGGTCGTACATCTTCGCCTCTCAGTGCGGGCAGCCGTTTTCCTAATCCCCAACAGCGTGAGGAAACACACCACAGCGGCCAGAGGCAGGTAATAATCCGCAAACGAAGCAGCGTGCGAGAAATAGGCAAAAAAAAAGTTGAGAGCGCGCACCACTGGGCATATTTAAACTCGGCTGCGAAATACTGTTATTGCAGGGGATATACGAGAAATTATTACGTCACGCGATGAAGAATATAAGAAAAGAAACGAATGAGAACCAGTGTGTAGGCGTGTGGGCAACGAGAAGAGCGCACATAGCTCTTACCGAGAAAACAGAGTTATACAGAGATAGAGAAAGAAAAAAAAAATAAAATGAAAGATACGAAGAATCAACAGGTGAGCGTCCGGTTACTGTCCTGCACTGGTTGTAGGGAGAGAGATATAAGACGCAGCGCCTATGTCGTCTTTTCCTTTTCTCGTTCTGCGTTCTGTTTGTGTAGGCCATCATGAAATTTTCCGACTTGCCCTATTTTCTACCCTATTTAGAGCATTGCAGGCGCACAGAAAGACGTACAGGTGGACTACAATTGGTTACTGAGGCTCGTGTTCCTCAACCACTGCAGTAGCGCACGTGCGCATTTCTGTTCCGTTGACCAATGTTGCCTGGGTCTAAGATATCTGCTTCTAAAAATATTCTACTGGAGTGCAGTCGGCACGGCGCGTCCTGTAAGGAGATGCGCTGGATGTCGCATAGTGCGCAGATGCACAACAGGTGGTCAATCATTTCTTCAGACCCACGTGCGTCCTCCAATTCACCTCGTCACCCTATTCAGTGGAGCACAACCATCTTGGCACACTTGTAGCCAAGGCAGCGTTTGCACATCTCCTGCTGGCATGCATACTGCGCGTACGCATATTAGAGATCTTGATGAGCAGCTGCATTAACACCACGGGCAGGGACAAATAGTCAGGAACAAACTTCGAGCAACGTCTGCCCCTTTTCTTTCTTCTCTTTCTATTTGTATTAATATGCGTAAGGCTTATAGAACATCAGTTTTAGCAGTTGTGACTTTCCCCAATTTCACTTGCTCTTTCTTTCGGCGCCTCGGCTCTGGGCTCAAAGCTGCACGTGCATGTACCTTATTAACGCGATAGCGTTAAACAGCCCACGTCGGCATCCGCGGCGTTGTTCGTGAGCGAAAAATCCCGATGGATGCACGAAATAAAAATAAGAATTTCAGAAGAAATCATGATTTCGCCTGAAATACTGATTCCTCCTGAAAGCAAGGTATTCTGCTCCGTTAATGCCTTTCCCCCCGAACAGGGTAATAAACCGGACGCGCCTCTGGCTGACCTCTTTGCCTTTCCTCCTCCTTCTCCTCCTCCTCCTGCGTGGCAGTATTGTGCACTTAGCCACGCCAGGGCTAAATGTATCCGATATGTGCCCTGCCATCCCGAGCTTCCTCTTTCAATACCTACAACTGTACTCGTTGGAGTAACTAAATGCTATTTTTGTTAAACTTTTTATAATAATGCTCGCAGTTCTTTTAGTCCTCAGTCTTCTTTTAATATATGTTGTTAGGGGTTGTTAGCGGTTTTACATAACGCCGGCCACTCCTTTTCACAGAAGATAGAATTCGTAAAGATCACTGCAAGGAAGAAAATTACATAAAAGAGCACCTAAAGAGAGTTCATGCAAGTCAGTCAAGCCGTAAAAATTATCAGATATTCACGAAGTCCATTCGCGTACCGACACGAGAAACAACACAAGATACAGTCCCAAATGAATCCAACAAACGATCAAATCAAGGAAAGCATAGGGAACATCAATTGTTGTCTTTAAGTGTAGAGTACTAATTATGACGTAAATTGAAGTGTATCATAGTGGACTAAAAATCATCCTTACCGTCGGTGGGATTCGAACAGACAGCATTCGAAGGTTTTGGGTTCGGATCCCAAAAAACCCCTCGAAAACCTTTCCCTTCTCTCCAAAATACAGTCCACTGCCGCTATACTTTCGATGTCCGTATCAGCAGCAACAAATCTACGGCAAGCTAAGCAGCACAAAGAAAAGTCATACTATGAGAGCACAGAAGTCTTAAATAATGTTTTTTGTCCCACATTTTCTGGGGAAAAAGCACTTATTCTGGGCAAGCTCCTCACTTTGTCTTAAAATGAGATATTACGATGGGAACTACAAATCCTAATTTTGCGCGGTGCTACCATGCCGTGCGTTCTCACAAATACTTGAACGCAAGATGACTGCCTTAGTTTCATTAAAAGTGATGAATGTTCTTTCTCTCTCTCACACGCACAATATTATTATTATTATTATTATTATTATTATTATTATTATTATTATTATTATTATTATTATTATTATTATTATTATTATTATATGTTGAAACAATCAGTGAATTTTATTTCGGAACCCTTAGCCGATATAACAAACACAGCGTTTTCATCTGGTGTCTTTCCGACAGCTTTGAAAGTCGGCAAAGTAATACCGGTATTTAAAAAGAACAACAAACTATTCGTCGAAAATTACCGGCCCATTACTTTGCTTTCAGCTCTATCTAAGGTAATAGAGAAGCTACTTCTTAAGCGAATCACATTTTATTTTGAAAACAACAATCTTTTATCAAGCGCACAATATGGCTACCTGAAATCGAAGAGAACTGAACTAGCCTTGCTGACCTTAACGGAAAAAATAAGGCAAAATATTGAAAATAAGCTCCTCAGCATGGGTATATTTATCGACTTAACAAAAGCATTCGACGTTATTAATCACAAGAAACTGCTGTCAAAACTAGAGGCCTATGGCATTCGTGGCACTCCTAACAAGTTAATAGAAAGCTATCTTACGAGTAGGCAATAGTATGTGTGCATCAATGGACGAAGTTCTGATAAAAAACCCATTAGTACAGGGGTCCCACAGGGGTCAATATTAGGGCCTTTCTTGTTCATTGTATTCATAAATGATCTCCCATCGTACATACTGGAAGAATGTGTCTTATACGCGGATGACACAAATGTGTTCATAGCGGCTAATACTTAAGACTTATATCAAAAAGCTAATCACACTCTCAGCAGGCTCTCTTACTGGTTACACACAAATGAACTAATTCCAAATGTTGCTAAAAGAAATTTTATAATTTTCTCTGCCAAAAACATGCCACTTAGTAAGGACGGAAAGTTGCTTTTTAATAAAGTTTCTCTAGAAAAAGTTAGTCAAACAAAATTTTTAGGATTAGTGATAGATGAACATCTGACGTGGGACAATCATGTGCATGATGTGACTAGGAAGATTTACAAAAATATACCAATATTTTATAAACTACAGTATCTGCTTCCACTACGCACCATTCTGATCGTTTACCGTAGTTTTGTTGCATCATATGTCTCATAATGTATTTCAGTTTACGGACGTACGTATCCCATAACATTACAGCCAATTCAGGTAGCACAAAATACAGTTTTGCGAATAATCTATTTTACCAAACGTACTGAGTCCATATCATTTGCTCATCCCCTATTACATATTTTAACGCTGCATTGTCACATTCGTTTCCGCATTGCAGTTCTTGCGTACAAATTTCTAAGAAATATTTTACACTGCCCGTCAGTTCAATTTCATCAACACGTTACGCACTATCCAACACGTTCCTCTTTGTTAACGTTGCTAACGGTTTCACGTGCACGCACATACTATGGAGCATTTTCGTTTATAAATACTGCAGCCAGTTTTTGGAATGCACTTCCTAAAGAAATAACTTCATCACCATCCAATCAGCATTTTTCTAACTCACTGCGCCAGTACTTCCTGTGCAATTCCTAAGTTCACAACAGCTTAGTTTCCTTTTGTGTATTGTGTACCGTTCAGCCTTTTTTCCCCCTTTGCAATCTTTTCTTTTACGTTTTGCATACTTCTGCTTCCTTTTACGCATTGTATAACGTTTTGTTTTGTTTTGTATACACCTACGCGTAAGATATTTTTACACGGATACAAATCGCACCATCTGTCAAAGGGACCCCTTCCACAGCTCATGTCGAGTTCTGGGGTCCCAACTGTATAAATATTAAGCACTGTACTGAATTTTGTTATGAATAAAACCTGATTGATTGATATTTGATTTGCATACACAGATACACAAGGACACAGGGAAAAGAGGGAGAGAGCAAGTTGGCCACCTAGAGGGGCACAAAGACCGCCTACTCTTTCGAAAAAAAAAGAACGTCTATAACTGGGTGGCCAGACCCGTTTGGTCATTAAAAGTCAGCAGAGCTCGATAGAACCAGTCGTGTCGAGAAACACAACCTCTCTCTCTCTCTCTCACACACACACACACACACACACACACACACACACGCACTCACTCACTCACTCACTCACTCACTCACTCACTCACTCACTCACTCACTCACTCACTCACTCACTCACTCACTCACTCACTCACTCACTCACTCACTCACTCACTCACTCACTCACTCACTCACTCACTCACTCACTCACTCACTCACTCACTCACTCACTCACTCACTCACTCACTCACTCACTCACTCACTCACTCACTCACTCACTCACCACACACACACACACACACACACACACACACACACACACACACACACACACACACACGCGCGCGCGCACGCACACACGCACGCACACACACACACACACACACACGCACGCACGCACACGCACACACACACACATGCACACGCACACACACACATGCACGCACACACACACACGCACGCACACACGCGCGTGCGCACTTTTTACCAAGCATAAAATGCGACCCTGCATGCATCGACATGCGATGTCATTCATTAAGTTTTGCTGAAAACGAACAAGAGGTGTTGAACGCGGGTCGTTCATTATGCTGTCGGGGGAACGAGACTCCATCGATCAAACTACAAATTTCAATTTATGCGATGCTGCTAAGGCGCTTTACCTGACACTTGTCAGCGATCAAAGGAACTCTGTGAACCTTTCTCTTACTGGCGTCTGCACGTGTAAGGTAGCGCTACGGCGTAAGTATATGTACCAGCCTTAAAACAGGCACGGCAGCCCTTTCGATGGCGCGCTTCCTTGCACCGGCGCTTTCTCATACGTTACTATAAAAGATGTAGCCTTGTAAACTGCCATAGCGTCTTCTACTTCACTCGTTAACATTGCTAACTCGTTGCTTGTTTCACCGCTTGTTTACGGCGATCGCGTTTCGGCGGCAGATGGTGGACTGTGCACGCCAGCCGTTAGCATCTCACTACTAATAAGACGTGCCAGTCCTTTTAGTACAGGACAGATACGGTTTACGCATTTCGTCCCTCTCAAACAGCTATCGCTTGCCGAATAGATATGATTTTCCCTTCCCGGGCTTTGGTGTTCTTTGCAAAATGTGAACATCTATGCCACTAGATTTCCATTACAAAACGGAAACCAGCATTTCTTGAGATACTGTGTTGCGTAAGCTGAAACAAGACCCGAACATCATAAATGTTTTTTTTCCTTTTGTGTACTTTGTGAACTGCACGGACATGCGCTGACTTTCAACCGAAAATTTATTGCGCCGGTTCAAGATCAACGCACTCGCTAAATCAACGACGCCGCCCAGGTAACGCATGGAGTCCTACCATGTATCAGTAACCCATCCCTCTGTATGTCATTCAAAGAACTGTCATTTCCAGAGGAGAACATGTGATGATGCCAGCGATTAAAGTCTAGCTTCAATGTTTCCCTGTGATAATAATATTTTTTTGGGACATACAAGATATATATACCCTTCGTGTGCAATAAAGTTTCAATGTATAACTGTTGCACATCGTTAAGGTTGTTAACTCTGTGTTTCATGAGTTTACTAATAGTCAATGAAATATTTGACGCTGTCTTTGTTGCGTTTATCTCATTTAATAGTTTTTTTATTACTATATGTTCGCTTTATTCCTTTTTCTAGTGCAATAACTTAAAAGGTACCGCCTGCGACTTGTAACCCTGGTACCCCATTCTGAATATTTACCAGTATTGTCTTCCCTTATTATTTTACTAACAGAGACTTATTGGAGGATTGATCGATTGATTGACTGAAAGTCAGCGCTTGTCCGTGTCGTTCTCTTTGGTTTTATGCCTGTCTGAAGAAGTCGCGCCGTTTCCTTATTACTGCAAGTTTAGGAATATGTAAATGCTTATAGTGGGAGACTAACTGCATTGAACTTCCGGTTGCCATTGGGCTTCTCTGGCTAAAAATTGTGATGTGATGATTTGTCATTGAACGGGAAATAACGCTGGAGCCACAACACTGCTCCTGCGACATCCGTGTGGAACGATTTCTCATCACTTCAATCAAGTCTCCATACTCCCCTGACCTTCTGTCTTGTTTAAGAAGGGTGATACGTTATATCACCTTTAGATTCACGACAGTGGGTGGCTCGCGTGTATACTTTATTCGCGTCTCATTGGAATGGCCAGCAGCGCGGCATGCAACATTTGCGCGTGCGAGGAGACGCTTGAACACATTCTATGCCACTGCCCATCATACCAGGCTCAACGACGTAGTATGGAAGCCAAGCTCCGTCACCTGGATTCAAGACCACTGACAGAAAAGAAGATCCTGGGACCTTGGCCGACGGTCTCGCGTATGTGCAAGGCCACGAAAGCCCACTTGTGCTTTTTGAGGATCACCGGACTTTACGAGCGCTTGTGAACTAACAGCGCGAGTTCGTGTTGTGTAGTTTCAAGCTAACTGTTCATCCATCTCTTTCTTACTCTTCTTCTTTCTTATCTTCTTTTTCCTTTCTATTATTCCCCCTTCCCCCACCCCAAGTGTAGGGTAGCCAACCGAGCCAAAGCTTGGTTAAACTTCCTGCCTTTCATCTTCGTTTCTCTCTCTCTCTTTATCACTGCCATTCGTTATGTTCTCAATTGGATTGTAGAGGCAAAGGCTAACTGAGGACTTAGTCTTTTCCTGCGGCACCGTAATAAATTGAACTCCGCAAGGAATGCAGCTGCAAAAAAGAAAAGAAAATATAAGAAAAAAGTGAAAGTGTTTGTACTAGTGCACGGTCTGATCAATATGCATGGTTCTAGGAGTCCCCTAATTGGTGTTTCGATTAACGCCTCGCGAGAAATGAGTTCAAGTGGCTTAATGGGCGCTGCCTTGAGTCTGAACATAAACAAAATGAAAAGTTCCATGTATGTGAGGAAAGCGAATTTAATTACACCACGCATAACTTATCGTGATACCTTCTGGAGACCGCGAGTTCTTTGATAACGAACAGTGCATAAAACTGACACTATAAGCACGCTCCCGCGAGTCCTCCATGTTCATGTTATAGTCTTTACGGCCCAATAAAGCAAGAAGCTGGGGCACTTAACTAGCGTTCCCTCTCAATTAGTGGTCGGACACCTCATACATTGCTTCGTGGGGGAAAAAGCGTTGACACTTAACTGAGCCGTTCAGTATAATTACAAGACGCAGCCTGTGTACTAGCAATCGAGTTACATATTAAACACAGCAAGGCTTAATAAAGATAAGGGAAGATAGCATAATCAACTCGGCTCTGAACTCACTTCGTGTACTTGTACCATTATTACATAGCGAGTATAAGCATCTTAATTTTGCTTGTTTTTTCGCTTGCTGCTGAAGTAACTGCTCTGAGACATTACAGGGAGTGGCTTCAGAGCCAACGCTTAAAAGGTTTGAAGAAAAGGGCTTTCAGTCAAAGAACGATGCTATAATATAATGAAGACATCAAACTTATTTTCAGAAATAATCTGATGATAAATTATGTACTCCGGCAATAAGAACAATTTTATTCAGATAAATAATTTGTGAATTTATTTCGTTTGTGGTACACGCTACTCCCTTTTTTATGATGTAGCAGGCACGTTGCGGATCTTGAAATACGTTTAAAAGAATTGCCACGCGCGCTTCTTGTCGGTGGGCAGCGGGAAGGCAGCGATGGCAGCTGTTTGCGTGGGTCGGGGTGAATTCCAGACTTGCTAATCACGTAGCCCAAGAACAAGAGCTTCTTGTACGCGAAACGGCACTTTTTTGGCTTCAGGTTGAGTACAGAGGTTTTGATTGCTTGAAGCACAGCCTCAAGGTGCCGGAGGTGCTCGTCGAAGGTTGAAGCAAACACAACGACGTCGTCCAAGTACACGAGGCGGTAGTGCCTTTTCCGTGGACAGTGTTATCGACTCGGATCTCGGGTCGATGAATGCACCGTGTAAGCTTAAGAAGTCCAAACCAAGGATGAAATCTCTCGAGCAAAACTGTAGCACTACGAAGCTCGCGGGATAAATGCAGTTGTTAATGATGACTCTCGCTGTGCAGATTCCCGCCGGCGTCACTAGGTGACCTCCAGCTGTCCGGATTCCGGGGCCTTCTCAGGCGGTCTTGACTTTCTTAAACTTCGTGGCGAACGGTCCACTGATGACGGAATAGTCGGCTCCGGTGTCGACGAGAGCTGTGATGCTGTGACCGTCGATAAGAACGTCGAGGTCGCTATTTCGTCGTTTTGCGTTGCGGTGGCGTCAAATCACGGCTTCGTCGATTTGTGCTGCTGTTTCGACTTTACGTCGTCACGTTTTCTTCGGGCCGCGAAGTTTCATCGTGAGGGCTACGTCCGGTTTGCGTCGTGTTCTTAGGGCATTGTCGCGGCGTTGTCGTCGGCGGCGGAGGATATTCGGTAGCTCGTCGTACAGCAACGGCACCTCCATCTGTTGCTGCCCTTAGTTTTCCGGATACGGGCTAGGTGACCGGCCCTGCGTTGGGCCAGTGTATGGCCGGCGTTGGGGAGAGACGTAGCGGACTCGGAAGGCACCTGCTATCGGAAGGAACCTGCTACATCACACGCCTTGTAAAGAAGCTACCTCGAGTGATACAACATGGATTACAAGGTACGTTTACATATATGTATAACAAGCTGCTGTTTACTTGTTCACCATGTTTATATATTTAATTTTGCAAAATTTTATATTCATTGATTATGCTTATCAATATCTGGTGATGTCATTACTTGTTTTTCCAGGGCTGTCATGTAATGACAGGATAACTACCCCCGAATGTCCACTCTGCAAGTGCAGTGAAACATGTGAACGTCTGCTACAACAGGTCACCTTGAACCTCACGCATGCAATGCTGTATTTGTGAATGGTTTACCAGGAATCTCACGGAGGGGCGCCTACAATCGTCCACAATCATTAGATATCTACTGTCATGCTATCTACACCGAAATAGCGTTGAAATTGAACACTAGCTCCGTGAATTAGCTACATTACTTCAAATTATTTACCTTCAAATGCTTCAAATTATTTACCGCTAATAAACAAATTGTAAATTCGACGAGCACTTCTTGCAGCACAGCTTCACTCAGAACGTTTACGTTGTCGTGATGAGTGAAATTGTGTTCATTGGATGTCTTAGTGTCTTTTTTTTCATATATCGGACAAACGCCCCAAATTTGTTTAAGCACACCTACTTCTGTTGTTTGATTAAATTAACATGTCAGAGTTATAGCGCCTACCACTACGAAGTAAAAGTCTGTGCACTTCTGTCACAAAAAAAACCTAGGAAATCTAAGAGGTAGTTAAAACATACATGAACTTGACTTATCCACAGCCACACTGCAAGATTTTGCTAATTTCAAGCCGGAGCCTGTAAGACTAGCAGGGAGAAAGCATAGCAAGACGTGTATTTGGGCAAGTTGGCTCATACCTTATGCGAAACGAACGAGCGCTAAGGAATGGGGACGTAAACAAGAGGCGCACAGGACCGGAGCTGAACTTTCAACTAAGGTTTATTGAAAAAAAGTCACAGTTTCGCCGTAACGGCGAAGCAATGAATGCGATAGCAATAAATTGGAATGTAACGCGAAGAACGGAAAGCAGCTCGAAATTGCCAGCGCGTCGCTCGAGCCCAAAGGACGCTCGAAAAGAAGGCACACAGGACGAGCGCGAACTATCATGCGTCACAGCTCGACACTGGAAGCGCACTGCTCATACATAAAGCAGGACGCACGAAACGAACGAACAGGAGGAGGAGGAGGAGAAGAAAAACGGAAAGACAGGGAGGTTAGCCAGTTCTCAGACCGGCTGGCTACCCTGTGCTGGGCAAAGGGGAAGGGGGAGTAAAAGATGATAGAAAAGAGATGTTACAAAAAGAAGAAGGCAAAAAAAAAGAAGAACAATAGTACGATAAACGACACTGCTTAAAGTCTGTCCATGAGATTAGTTTTGCGCAAAAAGCGCAATAACGCTTTGAAAGCTTTCCGTGCCGAGGATGGTTTCGGCCAGTGTCCTAAAATCTTTTCCTCCGATAGTGGACGATTGTCAAGTCTATTTAGCGCTTTGGACCGTTCTTCTCTTTGTGCACTGAAGCGAGGACACCCACAGAGAAGATGGGCGATTGTCTCCTCGCAGCTACAGTTGTCACATGTCGGGCTGCTGGCCATTCCAATTCGAAATGAGTAGGCCTTCGGGAAGGCCACCCCGAGCCACAGGCGGCACAGGAGCGTCTCCTCAGCTCTAGTTATTCCCGACGGAAGACGGAGCTGTAGATTCGGGTCCAAGTTGTGAAGACGGGCGTTGGTAAATTCCGTCGAGTTCCACTGTGCCAGTGTCAGTTCACGTGCATGGGAACGAAGCCTTGTTGCGGCGTCCGTTCTTGACAGCGGTATAGCTGCACAATGGAGAGCATCATGGGCAGATCGGGCAGCCTCATCAGCACGGTCATTTCCGTAGATACCGCAATGGCCCGGTATCCACTGATATATTAGGCTGTGGTGCTTCTCAATGGCGCGGTGATGAAGCAGTCTTATGTCAGCGACTAACTGTTCATTTGGTCCATGATGATATGGGGACATAATGCACTGGAGCGCTGCTTTGGAGTCAGAGAAGACTGACCACGCCTGTGGCGTTTCTTCCACTACGAACTCTAGAGCAGCACGGATGGCGGTGAGTTCTGCAGCCGTCGATGATGTCAAGTGCGACGTCTTGAACTTTATGGTGACGGATTTCTCGGGTATGACCACTGCCCCTTCTGAGCTTGTAGAAGAAACTGAACCGTCAGTATAAATGTGAAGGCGTCCACTGTGTTTTTCATGCAGGAACGATAGAGTGGCTTGCTGTAGGGCCAGATATGACGAGTGTTTTTTCTTTTGTATACCGGGAATGGTTATCAGGGCTTCCAGTGGATGTAGACACCACAACGGCAACGGCGGTCTTGCTGCGTGCGTGAAGTTCGTGGGAATCACTGCGCTATGCGAAGCAACAATTCCGCTGAATGCAGAGTGTGGCCTAGCAGCTGGAAGTGAGGCGAGGTGGTGTGATGGAGTCCGAGCGGCATGTCTTATGTGCATTCTTAAAGCATCGACGCGAATGTATGTTGTGATGGGGTGATCACGACGATGACGACAGTCGCTGCTGAGGACGCGCATCTCGGAAGCCCAAGGCATATCTTCGGTGCTTGAGCTTGAATCGACTGGAGTACCCGTAAGTTTGTTCTTCGGGTCCTGCCCAGTACAGGTAAACTGTAGCGCATGAAGCCGAGGAAAAGTGCAGTATACAATTGAAGCACGGGCCGTTGCATCGACCGCTCCTGGCCTTTATCAGCGAATCTGAACTCTTTCCTTTTATTTAACTTATGCCGTAGGGCATACTGGCGCCAATAAAAAAAAATTGAAGCATCGCTCGTACAGATGCACCCCACGATTTTCCCGCAAGAAACCTTAGGACGTGTGTGATCATGGCGAGCTTCTTTTTCATGTAGGCGATCTGGGGGCTCCAGGACAAGTCGCGATCTATGATTGCTCCCAGGAAACGGTGGGTCTTCACGTAGCTGATCGTGCGCCCATTGATTTTGATGACGTATGGGGTCATTACCTTGCGCGTAAACGCAACCACTGAGCATTTTTCAGACGACAGTTCCAGTCCCCGTCCTTGGAGGTAGTTTGCCGTCAGTGTAGCCGCTCGCTGAAGCCTGGCTCATACGTGTAGACGCGTGACCCCTGACGCCCAGATGCAGATGTCGTCTGCGTATATTCACAGATGCACAGACCGCGGAAGAACGTCTACAAGACCGATGAGCGCAAGGTTAAAGAGTATGGGGCTCAGGACTCCACCTTGAGGTACGCCGCGACAAGTACAATGTTGCGTTGTTGTACCATCTTCTGTCTGAACAAAGAAGGTTCTGTCCTTCAAATAGCTGTAGATCCAGCGATAGACGCGGCCCCCCAATCCAATGTTACCCAAGGCGTTCAGGATGGCTTCATGCAATACATTGTCATATGCGCCTTTCACGTCCAAGAACATTGCTGCAGATAATCTCTTTATGCTTTTTTGTTGCTGCACAGACGTGACAAGGTCAATAACATTATCTATAGAAGACCGTCCACGCCGAAAGCCGGTCATAGCATCAGGGTATATCTCGTTATGCTCCAGGTACCACTCTATGCGAGTCAGTATCATCCTCTCCATCACCTTTCCAAAACAGCTGGCAAGCGCGATGGGTCGATAGGAGGCCAAGTCCAGAGGAGATTTACCTGGTTTGAGCAGGGGGACAAGTCGGGTGGACTTCCACGAAGGAGGAACCAATCCGTTACACCACGAGTCGTTGTATACCGCTAGGAGGGCACGCCGAGCTGCTTGTCCGAGGTTACAAAGGGCCATGTAGGTGACGCCATCAGGTCCTGGTGATGACGAAAGCTTGCATGCTGCCAAAGCTGCATGAAGCTCCTCTGCAGAGAACAGGTTGTCCATCCGGGAATCTCTGGGCATCGGCGCGTTTCCTAGGTTACTCAGGGTGATCCCGGACCCCTTATTGGCAACTCTGGCGCAGAAGTCTTCTGCCACATCAATTTCGCGTCGACTTTGGTCCAGTCGCTACGATGGAAATCATTGTGCGAGTCGCTTGATCCCCACAAACCCCTATCGCAAATATGGAGAATCGTCCGCGGCTTACGAACATTGCCACAGCAGCACCGCCCTTTCAAATGCCTCGCTCTCCAACGAACGAACAGGTACACACAGGACGAGCGCGAACCAACTGTCCCAGTTGTTACTTATTTCTATTTGAACAGCGCGCTCCTTTCGCAAAGGCAGCCGCTGCAGCGAGCGAAGCGACCTTCGTACGCTCTGTGACTTCAGCGCGGACATCGCGGGTAAAGCACAAGACATACAACCCCCCCCCCCCCCCCCCCCCCCCCCGCCAGCCGCCCCCTTCTTTCCTCGAGATAAGCGCACGAAGGCGACAACGCCCTGTAGGTCGAAGAGCAACGGCGTTCGCAGGAACGGGGCGACGATCTTTAAAGCGCGCCACGCGTGCACATCGCGCCATCTATGTGGTAACTAAGAAAGCATGCTGATGTAAGCACGGCCGGGCTAGACCGCACGCGCGCTCCTTTCCTTACGGCCTTCACCCGTCGCGAAAGCAATGGGAGAGTTTCTCAGTATGTTTCGCCGCCCGTCGGCGGTAGGGGCGCTGCGACCCTGACCGTGCATCTCCTGCGCCGCGCACTCGGCACAAGAGCGTTGCTCGATGTGAAACCGCGGAAGGGGGATTCTCGACGGAGAAAGGGGAGGGGGATTATTCAAGAAGTCAGGGGTAGAGGGAGGATCGTCTCCTTTAAAAAAAACTAATGTTATCAGACGGCTCTCCGCATAATGTCGGTATGCATGTGCTCGTGGATAATACAAGCTTAAACTCAGTAAAACTACGGAAGAATCGGCTAACGAGGCATAATGCAGGAGGGTAGCGAAGTGGGCGAGTTGGAAATTGCTCACGATGGTTAGCGCAAACGCAACACGGACGAAAAGAATAAAAAATGACGACACAAGCGCTATCTAACAACTGAATGTTTATTGGAAAAATCACAAATATATATGTATAAGAAAGAGAAAAAACAACAAACCCGCACATGCGCCAAAGATAATTGACAGATAAAAACGTGTATGCTAACAAAACTACGCCCTTTCCAGGAAAGACACTTCCTCATTAATCAAAGCGATAGAAGGGCAGCTCACGCAGTTCTCTTTCTTAGACATATATATTTGTGATTTTTCCAATAAACATTCAGTTGTTATAGATAGCGCTCAATTGTGTCGTCGTTTTTTCTTCTTTTCGTGCGTGTTGCGTTTGCGCTAACCATCATGAGGCATAATGCAGGAGGCATGAAGCACTGGCAACGATCAGAGAAAGAGATAAACAACGCTGCACCTGTTCTGCAAGCAGAGAGCACCAAATACCTTTGGCCCTTGGTCTCGTTGTACAATGAGGCCGCAATTAAGAGAGCTCGCCTTCCCTTTGCTAGCTATTTTCTATTTCTTTATTTTTCCAAATACATTTGGAGTGGTTTTCAGGGCAAAATGCTGCGATCTGCAGCATGACAGCTCTTTGAAACATGTACGTGAGTTGTATATCTAATGGTTGAAAATAACTGCGTATAGGGAGGAAGAAAGCAAAAAAAAACAAGAGAGGACTCTTGCTGCTGAATAACCCCTTCGGACGGCACGCCCCGAGAGTGGTACCTGGTGTTAACACCACCTGGAAACATTAATTCCAGGGACTCCGAGCTCTTTTGCGTTCCTTTTGTTAGCGTCAGGATGGCTGGGCCGTAAAATAAGACACAATAGAAAACGCAACGCACGACACACAGTTAAAAGGGAAAAAGAAGTTTACATTTAATTATCAACAACTTGGTTACAACGCAAAACTCATAACACAAAGTCGCGTACGCATATTCGCTCTAATCGCACTGCTAACAACGCACAACCGCTCTAATCACACCGCTAAAACGCACAACCGCTCAAATCGCTCGCACTTTTCAGACTCTCCTCGTCGCTTATTATTATTACCTCGGATTTGACTCTTGCACTGCGCTACTGACGACCAACAACAGGCTGCATCAGCTGTACAAGCTACTGCGAGCACAAGACAGGAACGAACTACACAACCCGAGGCCTGAGTTTCTAGCTCTTTTGGACAAGATAGTGGTCTTTTTCAATAAGGCCTCTGAACAGCTGCCACGCAGGAATGTGCTAGGAGTTTTGGAAACAGCTGTCCAGCCCTACTTGCAACGCGCTCCCATCTTAAGTTGCCCTGAAGGCGTTGACGACAGCCAATCCCGACGATCCGCAGATCTCAGAGCCGAAAAATTCCTAAGAATTCTCCTCGTCAATCACACAAACCAACTGACTGACGCGAACGACAAGCCTTCCACCTACGCACACAAGCGGACTAGGAAGCATTTTAGGTTGTGAACGAGACATTTGTGAAGTCCGACAAAGTTTTCACTTGAAAGCGTTCAACTATTTGCGAGTGCTTACGAGCAATAAATATTTATTTCCAGACCTCAGAATGTCTATATACACGTTTGATGGCGGAGCTCTGTACTCCCGGCTCTTGCATTTATACGTTTTTCGATAAGCTTAAGCTCGATCCACATTGCGCATATAAGAAGTCAGAATAAACCATTTGTGCGTCTTCAACGATTAGGCAACTTGTTTTTCAACGCGCGGTGAGTGAAGAAGCGCGCCCGAACTCATGTGCCGACGTTGCGCGCGCTGCACGGAGCGCGGAGGAGGGTCAGGGTCGCAGCGCCCCCCTCAAAGCAGCGGCGAGAGGTATGTACTACACCCGATGCGAAGGCCGTAAGAAGCGAGCGCGCGCGTGCGGTCTAGCCCGGCCGTGATGTAAGTGGTGCATATAAATAGCTCGCCGTTAGCAGGCTGAAAGACGGTGCTGTTGGTGGCCTAGCCGTCTAACGCCGCCCGCTGGAAAGCGGGAGGTCGCCCGTTCGATTCCGCGCGTCGGAAAGTTTTTCTGAAATATTTTTTTGTGGCTAAACACCACATCATGGCCACGCACCAATGGAGACTTAGCTGCCTAGCACCCAAAGGCGATAGAAAGGTATGTTATCACCCTTGCTGGTTGTCATTATAAACTTTCATGTTTTTTCAATAAACCTCATTTGAATGCTGAGCTCCGGTCCTGCGGGCCTCTTGTTTATGTCCCCATTTCTTATCGCGCATTAGTTTCACATCGAGAAAACGTAGTTCAGCTTCCAAGCACAAACGTATTGGAAGAGTAAATAACACAGTAACAAGTATGTAATATATATGACTTTAATTATCTAGCACTGGCACAGGTTCACATCATGCTCCACCAGTTTATTTTGTGAGTGTTTGCTTGCAACAGAGTGCTCAAGTTCCATGGACATGCGTATGCGATACAGAGCAGTTTAGTGGTCTGTGCGAGCACGAACAACGATGTACCATGCGTGCTTAAAGCTTATTTTCTTAGAATTGTGCTTCTTGAATCTGTAAGCACTGGCCTGATATCTTCGTTCCTTTCCGATTCATCTTCGCTGCATACTCAACAGTCAGATTAGTACTTGCGCCAAGAGATTCTAGCTGTAGAAACTGTGTAACTGATCTATAACGAGGAACAAAACAAGCCTTAAATATTTTCTTCCACCTATCACATAAATACATAATACCTATAGTATGGGCACACGGCCGATAATTAAAAATTGGTGCCTACCCTGTAGGCAAAACGGGATGTTGCTTATTGGTAACACATTCAAGGTGACATCGGTGGGCGAGAAAGATGCAGAACTGTACGCACCCGCGATTACGTATGTACGTATAAAATTTAGCAAAACTACGTTGCTCTCACTGCGCCAACTATCTGTGGGCGTGGCGCACGTTTTCGTTTCTGATTCCACACCATGCACTCACTTCAAGGACAACACAACCTGGAAAGCGCTGCATAGCTAACGGCAGGATAAGATCCTTGTCCTAAACCTACGCTGTTAAACTCGGACGCCGCAACAGAATGAGAGCAACGTTCGTTCAGCAATCTCGGCATTCAGGTATATGCGCATATTTGTCAGCTTTCAGACTCATTACACACTTACGGGTTGAAAGCTTTCGACGTGTATGAATGACTTTTTTTGCTTGGATATGACCGTATACATTGCTTGTACCAGCTTGGACACTCACAATAAACGATGCAAACCTGACTTGATTGACGTTGTTTTAACAGTCGAGGCCAGTTTGGTCACCTATACCTACTATACACGCGAGCCGCGATTTAGCAAAGACAAAAAAACAAAATACCACAGACAGTGAGAAGCGCAGTAGCGCGACCAGCGCGAACCAGCTGCAAAAATGCGTTTGTCTAGTTATGATGATAGTACTTGCAGCGCCGTCTCGACTCGCTCTATGGCAGTTCAGTACGCCGCCGCTACCCTTATTTTCGTACTATAGCCCAAGGTACAGTTTCCGTTCTCTAAAGTGGTACAAATGTTCTCTGCGACAGCCCGGGCACCTAAAGTGCTCCGCACTTAAAGGGACTGTCTACCGTCCTTCATCACTTTTCTGTTTTGTACCGCAATAGAAAGCGTACAGTCTGAAGTGTCCCAGCTTGCAGCGGTCTTTCTGGAAAGTGAGTAGAAATTTTAAAAATAGAATTTTTTGATCTGCGTTCGCTCTTCTCCCACTGGCGTGAAACATGCCCACAACACTGGTTGGTAGTTTCATGACGAATGCAGTGCCGGTAAAAAATAAAACCGAAAGCACATGTGATTTCTGTAGGATTACTTTATTTTCGCTGAACACTAATGTAATGAATGTAATATTCTAGTCGTTTTCAGCGCGCTAGCGGTTAAATGAAGCCTTACTATACGATTGCAGAACACTTGTTTTGCTGTAATCGCAGTCTATGCATTTACTTTAGCACTGCAGCCGCAATGCAAGCCAAGTTGATTATCGTCAAAAAGAGACGATAAATGCACGCCTTACAACGCAGCACATGTGAGACATCCTAACAACAATACAGCGGCACAGTACGACCAGCGCGGAGGGCTGCATGGCATAGCACATGAGTTGAAGCAGACGAAATCGAAGACGGCGCTGCAAGCAGCGCCACTGGGCGCCTTTTTGGATGCGCGAGAAAAAAAAAAAGCAGAAGATTACTCTCTGACGCAACCGAAAGCTGCTTCAAGTGCGTAAAACACAATTTCAAGTTATACATGTTTGTTTTTAAGCAAAATGAGTCTACCTGCGAGGATTTCTTGTCCTACCAGTAGATTGGCCACATCGCTGTTGGGTGACGCTAGCGGTCATTCTTTCACAATTTTCAACATCAAATTAAAAATATAATTCCTTTTCTATGGGGCAAAAGCATGCTAGCCGCCGCCGATGTGACGAACGATCTTCTCATTTTCACCACAACCAAAAAAATTTTATCGAGCGGTAGACAGTGCCTTTAAGATGGCAACAGCGCTGGACGCCGGAAGGTGAAAGAACGACATACAGGGAGCTGATGTCTGTCGTTCTTTCGCCATCCCGCTCCCAGCGCTGTTTGTTCCCGTCCTAATCATGTGCCAACCAGCCCAGTGAAGTGCACTCCTGCAGCTCCGCGCTTAAGAAATATTGTTGCGGGAGGTTCGAGAGGCAACATAGTCCATATATTAAGGCCATTCCATGACAAGATGTAGCAGTGTTCCATCAACAAGTGATGGCATTTCAAGGGAAGGACGAATGCTGCATGAGCCTGGTAATTGATTATGCACAAAGCGCAGTAGCTTTAATACACGTGGGAACTAACACAGTATTTCTGTTGAACCTGCATGCACCGGAACGAAGGTGTACATAATATTGCGTGCGTGTTCGAGAAGGCCACGGCGACTTCATTTCGATGGCGTCGAAATGCAGAAACGCGCGCGCACTAACATTTATGCGCACGTTAAAGAACCTCAGATGGTGAAAATTAATCCATAATCCCCGCTACCGCACGCCTCATTATCATATCGTTGTTTCGGCGCGTAAAACCTCATGATTAATTTATACTTAAACTCTGTTTTGAGAAACAAACGACCTCATACGACTGCAGAAGACTTATAGGATCCTCTCTGAGAACTTTCTGTGCATACAGAATACACAAATTTTCAGAGCGTGGGTTCCCCAAGGGGGTGAGGGCTTACCAAGACAGCGAGAACCGCCTGAGCTTTAATCTTCCCGTATTATCACCTGGAAGCACACACGAGCAGAGCTCTCCGCATCGGAGGATGAGCGCATGGCCAGCGCTGTTGGAAGCAACGCAAAACTTCAATATATGTATGGATTGCGAGATGGCCGGGCTGAGATTCTGTTGTGTTTGTTATCAACGTGTACTCGGATTAGACAACGAACTCGCCCATTCGTTGTGTACATGAGGGAGTGCGAATCTCCAGCAGTGTTAGTAAATATGTGCCTAAATTACAACAATACTGCACACAGTGAAGCATCAGTATTGAACAGCTGCTTCTTGCAGGCGTCAGAAAAGTAAGTATAGACTATTTTTGGGATGGGATTCGGTGCCGCCGTATTAGACTGTAGCCTTTCCTTCTAAAAACGCAGGGCGTGCAAACACGGACGCAAGAAAGAAGTCAGGACACCCCAAACGCCGACTAACAACTGAATAGATGCACAACGGCGGAAAAGAAATAAGGCACGAAAACGTATCTGCGCATGCCCATGCAATAGGCGAACCTATCAATCCGGCATACGTGGGGGCCTACGCGAAAGATAACTCTTAAGGCATTTGATTTCATCTTTATGCAAGTTAATCGACGGTTGGTTCACGCATGCGCTACCACTATTCTTGATATGCTATGCTTCAATCATCAGACGTGTTTCTTCATTTCTATGTCGGTACAAAACTGCGCATTCATTGAATTTGGGCGTGCATTTACACTCTCGACAATGTAACGATAGATGAGAAGGTGAGCCTCCTGTTAGTGATCTTTTATGTTCTAATAATCTCTGGTTAATGCAGCGGCCCGTCTGTCCTACGTAGAAGCGGCCGCAGCTGAAAGGAACCTTATACACCACACTTGTACGGCAATCAGTAAATTTGTTTGTGTGTTTTACGAAACAAATATCGGTTCGCTTCTTGTCTTTTATTCGCTCATTCTTTCTCTGCACAGCGGCACATATCTTACATAGCTTATTGGCAGCCGTGAAAACAACATTAAGGCCGCATCTACTTCCTACTTTCTTTACCCTGTGAGATACGCAGTGAATGTACGGTACACCGACGACACGTTTCTTCCTATCGCTTTCTGCAACCATGCTCGGACTTAACATAATGAACTTCTTTAAACGCTCAGCGACAGTGGCCACTGCATCACGGCGATAACCTACATCTCAAAGACGCGTATGCTGTGCGTTAAAGCTATCACTCATTTTGTGCTCACACGACTTGGTGAGGGCAGACTTAAGGCAAGACATGGCGATACCGTTTTTTACAACCATCGATTGCTTCGACGAAAAATTTAATGGCGGTTTTGAAGATCTAAGAGCATACTGCCAGCACACGTGGTTCTTCTGAAACGTTAAGGAAGTGTCTAGAAATTGTATTCTATTATTCTGAGGCAACTATTTAGTAAAAAGTTCAGCCCTCTTCTATTTAATTAAAATTTTTCGCTCACTGAGGTTACCACGTTTTCAAAGCTCTGACCACTACAAAAAATCAAGTAATCGTCCACATAACGAAAAAACATAATGACAGAATTACCTAAGGCACCTTGCAGAAGTTTGTCAATCTTGCTAAGGTATAAATCACTAAGAACCGGAGCAAGCTTAGAGCCAATACATATCCCTGATTTCTGCACATAAACGCCTTCCTTCCAACCTACTAGTGTCGACTTTAAATATATGGAAAGAATTTCTAGAAAAGCCCCGGTAGAAACACCACATTGATCGGTGAAAACCGTCTCGTGCCCTTGTTCGTTAATACATTTATTAACACAATTTAACAAGTCCCCATGCGGCAAGGAGTAATAAAGGTCTTCAATATCCATACTAAAAGCTTTAAAACAGCCGCGGTTCTCCTCTGAGAGGAACTGAACAAGCGCCTGAGAATTCCGCATACGAAGGTTAACCTCCCTGCCTTCCTCTGCTCTCTCTCTCTCTCTCTCTCTCTACGCATAAGAAAAGGGTCTGGAAAACTCAACGAAATTAAGCAGTTCTGCAAATAACTAGATACAGCGATTTGCCAGGTGCCTTTCTCTGAAACAATTGCTCGAAATGGAATCTCGTTCTTATGTGTTTTCGCTGAAAAAAAATCAGTTCTAAAGTACGTGATTTAGCCTTCTTGACATTACAAGCTATTCTCATAGGATTATGTCTTAACAAGAGGTCGACAGCACGTTGCCTAACTACTGATGGTTTAAGTTTTACAGTCCTAAAATTCTTTGTTATGGCTGTTAATGCCTTTTCGGAGAACAATCTGTCCGGCATAATTACAAAATACCCTTCCTTATCTGAAATTACTGGCCTGAGTTTCTTCTCCACACAATAATTAACCAAAGGCCGGATAGGATCAGGACAATTGAGATGCATATTAGATCCCTTGATACTAGCAAAGCAGTCTGAAATGCAGTGGGAGCGCTCTTCTTGAGGAACTAGTCTAGTGATTGTACGCGGCAAGCTTAAAACGTCTATTGATTTCAGGTTCGGCTTAAAACAGTATTTAGGACCTAAGGCTATGGTGTTGCAGTGACTATCTTCTAAGGCGGCTCCTCCAAGGACTAGCAAGTGATTTTGCAATGAAACAGTAGGAAAAATCTTCCTCTTACATGGTTGAAGTTCTCGAAGTTTTACCCTCCATATGAATTCCGCATGCTGGTTAGCTACCCTCATCAAGTCGGCGTATAGCTGTTTCTGGCAGCGATCGTCACGCGGGGTGCAGCAACGGACCTTGAGGAATTCCTGGTAAAATCTGACTTGACGCCAAGGTTCCGCGGTCAATATGGCACATATCCTCCTGGCATGTCCGGCAGACAACATTTGTGCGGCTTTCTGCAACCATCTAACGGACATGCCAGGAGGATGTGTGCCATATTGACCGCGGAATCTTGGCGTCAAGTTAGGTTTTACCAGGAATTCCTCAAGGTCCGTTTCTGTACCCTGCGTGACGATCGCTGCCAGAAACAGCTATACGTCGACTTGATGAGGGTAGCTAACCAGCATGCGGAATTCATATGGAGGGTAAAACTTCGAGAACTTCAACCATGTAAGAGCAAGATTTTTTCTACTGTTTCATTGCAAAATAACTTGCTAGTCCTTGGAGGAGCCGCCTTAGAAGATAGTCACTGCAACACCCTAGCCTTAGGTCCCAAATACTGTTTTAAGCCGAACCTGAAATCAATAGACGTTTTAAGCTTGCCGCGTACAATCACTAGACTAGTTCCTGAAGGACAGCGCTCCCACTGCGTTTCAGACTGCTTTGCTAGTATCAAGGGATCTAATATGCATCTCAATTGTCCTGATCCTATCCGGCCTTTGGTTAATTATTGTGTGGAGAAGAAACTCAGGCCAGTAATTTCAGATAACGAAGGGTATTTTGTAATTATGCCGGACAGATTGTTCTCCGAAAAAGCATTAACAGCCATAACAAAGAATTTTAGGACTGTAAAAGTTAAACCATCAGTAGTTAGGCAACGTGCTGTCGACCTCTTGTTAAGACATAATCCTATGAGAATAGCTTGTAATGTCAAGAAGGCTAAATCACGTACTTTAGAACTGTTTTTTTTTCAGCGAAAACACATAAGAACGAGATTCCATTTCGAGAAATTGTTTCAGAGAAAGGCACCTGGCAAGTCGCTGTATCTAGTTATTTGCAGAACTGCTTAATTTCGTTGAGTTTTCCAGACCCTTTTCTTATGCGTAGAGAGAGAGAGAGAGAGAGAGCAGAGGAAGGCAGGGAGGTTAACCTTCGTATGCGTAATTCTCAGGCGCTAGTTCAGTTCCTCTCAGAGGAGAACCGCGGCTGTTTTAAAGCTTTTAGTATGGATATTGAAGACCTTTATTACTCCTTGCCGCATGAGGACTTGTTAAATTGTGTTAATAAATGTATTAACGAACAAGGGCACCAGACGGTTTTCACCGATCAATGTGGTGTTTCTACCGGGGCTTTTCTAGAAATTCTTTCCATATATTTAAAGTCGACACTAGTAGGTTGGAAGGAAGGCGTTTATGTGCAGAAATCAGGGGTATGTATTGGCTCTAAGGTTGCTCCGGTTCTTAGTGATTTATACCTTAGCAAGATTGACAAACTTCTGCAAGGTGCCTTAGGTAATTCTGTCATTATGTTTTTTCGTTATGTGGACGATTACTTGATTTTTTGTAGTGGTCAGGGCTTTGAAAACGTGGTAACCTCAGTGAGCGAAAAATTTTAATTAAATGGAGGAGGGCTGAACTTTTTACTAAGGAGTTGCCTCAGAATAATGGAATACAATTTCTAAACATTTCCTTAACGTTTCAGAAGAACCACGTGTGATGGCAGTATGCTCCTAGATCTTCAAAACCGCTATTAAATTTTTCGTCGAAGCACTCCAAGGTTGTAGAAAACGGTATCGCCATGTCTTGCCTTAAATCTGCTCTCACCAAGTCGTGTGAGCACAAAATGAGTGATAGCTTTAACGCACAGCTCACGCGTCTTTTAGATATAGGTTATCCCCGTGATGCAGTGGCCACTGTCGCTGAGCGTTTAAAGAAGTTCATTGTGTTAAGTCCGAGCATGGTTGCAGAAAGCGATAGGAAGAAACGTGTCGTAGGTACACCGTACATTCATTGCGTATCTCACAGGCTAAAGAAAGTAGGAAGTAGATACGGCGTTAATGTTGTTTTCACGGCTGCCAATAGGCTATGTAAGATATGTGCCGCTGTGCGGAGGAAGAATGAGCGAGTAAAAGACAAGAAGCGAACGGATATCTGCTTCGTAAAGCACACAAACAAATTCACTGATTGCCGAACAAGTGTGGTGTATAAGGTTGCTTTCAGCCTTCTACGTAGGACAGACGGGCTGCTGCATTAACCAGAGATTATTAGAACATAAAATATCACTAACCGGAGGCTCACCTTCCAATCTATCGTTACATTATCGAGAGTGTAAACGCACGCCAAAATTCAATGAATGCGCAGTTTTGTACCGACATAGGAATGAAGAAACGCGTCTGATGATTGAAGCATGGCATATCGAGAATAGTAGTAGCGCATGGGTGAGCCAACCGTCGATTAACTTGCATAAAGATGAAATCAAATGCCTTAACAGTTATATTTCGCGTAGACCCCCACGCGTGCCGGATCGATAGGTTCGCCTATTTTCATGGGCATGCGCAGCTAAGTTTTCGTGCCTTCGTTTTTTTCCGGGGTTGTGCATCTATTCAGTTGTTAGTCGGTGTTTGTGGAGTCCTGACTTCTTTTTTGTGTCCGTGTTTTCACGCCCTGTCCTTTTAGAATGAATACTTACCAACTAGCCCAGCTCTCTTTTATTCGTAGCCTTTCCTTTTCGTATTTTTATCGACTAAACGAACAGCGCTACGGTAGACGCATACGCATGAAAACGGTTCGGTTGGTTTATTCTACGTTTCACCACATTTGCTATTCATGTCATGATATACAAAATAGGAAAACATTCGTTTAACAGCCCGAGTTGGCGGCGCCCATGTTTCTTGCGTAAAATCGTCTATATAGGGCCAGGATGGTATCTTGCAGCAAACAAGGGGGTGGGGGGAGGAGTTCACAAATATTTTTATTTGTAGCGACTTCTCGTCAATGGCTGGCCGCCTTCACTCATATGCCCATCATCATGACTTCCGGCCACGTCCTCTTACGAACACTTCTATAGTGTAGGTTGTTTTTAAAATTGCGGGTGAAGAATTTGTGTACAGGAGCGCAAAGTTAGGTTTTAGTTGGTTTAGCAACGTTACGCGATAAATGGCGCAGTGACAAGGACCAAAAACCCCTACTGATGTTTTCTTGCTCATTGGTGCTGCTGCCGTGCACTTTCTTTTTTCTGGCGGATCTGTTAAAGTCTGTTATGGTATGAGCACATGCGGGTGAAATAGATGCAATTAATGCTACGAGTTGCACGTAAATGTCACAAATCAGGGCCATGACATGATTCTCAACTTATGTCGTGACTTCTACGTTATGTATGGCTCATATTTGTTTCCTCACAATCATCGTATGTCGAAAACAAACGCGCTTAGCCAATTTAGACCCAGGAAGTGTTCTCTCTCTCAAGTTATACGTGTATATATATAAAAAGAGAAGTTATTCACGTCTAAGCTACTGTAGATCTCAAAGACCAGACCATTCTTGTGAAGTTTTGAAACATTTCTATTAGCATGTAGCCACTGTCGTTGTCTTGCGAATGGTTCTCAGCTATGGATGTTTCAGGGACCCGTTGTGGACTGGTGGAAGTGATGAGGGACCCCTTGAAGCGAAATAAAACAAAAAGAAAAGGGGGTGGGAAGTGGTCCTAAATTGCCACATTCAGCTTGAAATAGGTGCCCCTTTTATCTCTCTGGCACAGAATGGTCAAACTAAAGCGTCATGCCAATTTGATCTCAACAGCTTGTCAATAAGTTGTGCGGTCTGCAGTCACATTCAACCTGTTTGTGGCAATGTTTGCTCTACAATTATGCAAGCCTGGAAAAAGCATGCTCACGTGCATGTGTCGTAGGAAACTGCAACAAAAGCTTTACAGCCACCTCAGGAGAAAGGGGAACATAATTCAGCTCTGCCAGAATGTAAATGCGGCATGCGGTGAAGTATACCAAAAATCAGAAGGGGCTGTGATGGGACATAATGTGCTTCCAAAAAACGCATTCTTTTTTTATCTTTTTCGAGGATGGGTGTCGTGGACCCCCATTTGAGGACCATTGCAATAAACCCTAACAAGGTCTCCGCTTACTGTCTGTGCCGTCATGCCTTGCTCTTTTGTGTGATACACTAAGCCGAAGCTCAAGAAGACAAAAAGGTGTCCTATATCATTCTTCTAGTCCGCGTCTTTGCCCTATAGGAATAAAGTGTATTGTTTGTACTCGAATATAATCTGTAGAAATCCTGTAGACCATGTTCTTTACTAGAACCTTTACTTATTCATTAGTTATTACAGATACCGACGTCTCAAGGTTTGCGATATTGCAGTAGTGGTTACATAAAGCAAAAAAAAAAAGAAACATTAAAACACAGAATGAGACACTTGGTTTCTAAACTGGGAAGTCGTTGCAAAGAACTATCAGGTTTATTCCAACTGACAACTGTGCACGAAAAAAACATACCAATATTTATGACAACCGCGTGCTTTATTTTTGTCCTCACAATATTTAGCTTAGTGGCGAACTGAGTCACCCTTCTAACAGTGAAATTTAGTTGTCATGCGTTTTTGTGTAAAAATGACTTTACCACAGGCTTTTTAACGTAACGCATTGATAGATCGCGAGAAATAGCAGCAGTAGATGACAATTGTTGCCTATGCTACAAAATTACTTATATCACTAGCTTTATTTAGCGGCGCGCTTTCTGTCCTAAGTGGTTAGTTCTCTTCTTGATGGACTTCCAATGAATGAAACCAAGTAACACGTTTGTTAAAGAAAAACAACAAAACGCCGCTGTTCATTTTTATTGTTGTTAGCTTTGATGAACAAACGAAATAGAGGACACAATTGGCGCACAAGTAAACTTTCAAGCTTAGAGTCACACTTGTTTTCTTCACCTTCTGACTTGATATGGCCATATCGCAAAATATACATACTTTGACAGCTTGTGAACGTCTATAGCTTCTCCCTGATTAATATTGATGTCCTGGATAGCGACCCGGTCCATGTCGTCAGCGAGTATGCATTGCAAAGCGAAAATCTTCAGAACGTCCGCGCATAGTCGATGTCGGTATGCTGCGCCTGACACTGCTTTAGCCGCATGCCACATGTTTCCGGCATGTTTCCGTCTCATGCCATGCGTCGGGTAGATTCGGAGGCAGGAATATAATTTCCGGGAGAAGATTGCAGTCAGGTGTCTTGCAAACTTCATAAGCTCAGCAAGACACCCGCATTCGTCCCGACGATTGGACGTCGTCCGTCATGCTTACGAAGAAGACAGGTAATAACGCTTGCTAAAAATAACACTGAATGTGCAAGATTGAGATTGGCGAAATCTCTGATGAGGCCGTGCTATCGAGTGCAAGATTGGTTTTCTGGCATTTCGATTGCATTAGATAAAGCAACGGGTGAGCTGTTATCATCTTTCCTGCAGTTTACAATTCCATGTTTTGAAGCTTGTAGCTGCATTGGAACACCTGCTTACCCAACACCTCCAATTTCTGTTGTGGACATAGAATACGTCTGCTACCAGAACCGTTCATGTATTGGATATATCAATGTATATAAATAGATGATAAACGTATTGCATAGTGCCCAAACACTACTTTACAACACAGTAGGTCTAGTCACTATTTCAACCGAGCAACTGGCATTTATGCCTGTAGTGGCAGGACGGTGCAACTTCTAATCTTTGAAAAGGTCTCAGCCGAATAATTCATGGTTCTTCTTGCTGCCAGCGGATTATTTTGTTAACTCTTCATCTCCCAACTGGACGACTGTAGCTCGATAAAACCTGTCGTGAATATCCAGTAAGGAATATGTTTTCAGAAAGAGCTAGTTAATGATGTTTTGTAAAGAAGAGCGGCTTGTGACATCGAGAGGCGCTTCCTTTCAGCTGCGGCTGCTCTCTTTCGGTTTCTATTTTGCGTGTCTGTGTTCATCGCTGCAATGATACAACTCTTATGCCACAACGTACAGCTTAGGCGGCGAAGGCTGTCACTCTGCTGAGTGCATCTGCGCACAACCAGTACCAACCGAATGCGACGCGAAGAGCAGAAGTGACCAGTGTAGCAGCCCTTGCTGTACGTCAATGTTTGTTATATAATATTAGAGTTCTACGACAATCATGTAATAAATAATAAGTCTAACCATCCCGGGTTTTGCGTCGGTGCTATTGTCCGCTGCTGCGTCGGTTAGTAGCTGTGAGAAGATGTATTGACGTGTCAGAAACGCACCTCTGTACTTAGTATAAAGTATTTTTACATAAAAATCACGCCACATCCACGAAGTGAATGGTGATTGAGGAGCTGGCTCGGAGATAATTGGGTAATCCGTGAATGCTCCGCACAATTCCTCTACTGTCATATAAAAACGTGACACGTTGTTGTAGCAATTGTGGTAATTGTGGTCAGGTTCTTGTCGAACCACAAGCGGTCGCAGACCTTGCAGCTGTGACCGAACGTGTGGTCGAGGAAATCGAGCTTGAAGCGCGCGTCGGCTACACCAACTTCAGGTATACTGACCGCTATCGGCGCTTGGTCGCTGGATCCCGCGCCCGTACCTCTTCGAAGTTCTCTTGCCGCCGCTTCCGCGCTGCTTCGGCTTCGCTGGCTTGTATCTTGGGGTCCGCAAGACGCTGACGTCTCTCTTCGGCCTCGCGAGCTCTCACTGCAAGGTATTGGCGGTGAGCCCGCGCTTCTGCTGTCTTGCGAGCCCTCCGCTCCGCCGCCTTGTCTTCTTCGTTCATGTTATAAGTATCGAAGCGCACTGACTGACGACTGTCGAAAGAGAGAGGAAGTGCGCAGTTGTGGCCCTCTAGCGGTATCCCATCAAACTAGAGCACGCGCCGGAGTGGAGCGAGCACTGCATGCTACAGTTGGCTATGCTATATGTGGTTTTGCCTGTGTTATTATCATCATGAAGGCGCTCGAAGAACAAGAGGAAGAAGGCTTCTGTTTCGCGCGAGCGTGCGCATGCTACAGTTGGCTATGCTATATGTGGTTTCGCCTGCGTTAATATCATCATCAAGGCGCTCAAAGAACAAGAGGAAGAAGGCATCTCTTTCTCGCGAGCTGCACCTGTAGTGGTCGCCTCTGGAACTAAGGTTACGACGCGGGACTTCGCCCCAGCTTAAGAACCTGGCGAGCCAGCTCCTAAAGCCTTGTTATATAACATCGGCTCACAGTCATGGTCAAAGCGCACAGTACCCTCAGTAGAAGAGAAACATTATCGTGTCGGCTGCAGGCGCATCCGTCATTGCAAAGCCTGTAAGAAACTTAAAGGAACTCTGCTTCCCGCCGTTCAGAAGTACAGCGCAGACGGAGGAACAAGATGACACGCACAATGATATGGAACAGTTCAAATTCCCGTTACAAGTTAGCTACCTCTGGCAGAATGCCGCAACGTACCGCCTAATCCCGGCACAGCCTTCAGACAAAGACTGTAGCAGCTTCCCAAAGACTGCGCAGTGTAGGTTTTGCAATCAATTTTCGGTGGCTTTGTATGCATGCGTAACGGGTGATGGTGCTGCTGACAAGATTTCCCAGAATGGTTTAGAACGTAGACAAACAAAGGGGACCCTTATAAAGTTTTAAAGTGTTGTATGACAAGCCGCACCTAGTCATTTTCCTTCTTTATAGTCACTCTCGCCAGCCTTGTGTTATAAGGGGGCCTAGCAGGCGCCTCACTGCTGCATCGCCTCCTCACGAGACAGGCGCGTACACTGGCACGGTTCTATGAGACCGGACTCGGCTGGCAGGTTTGTTCAAAACGCCTTAGAACACAGGCCAACAATGGAGATGCTTATGCATCCTCGAAGTCTCTTACGACAAGCCGCGGCTAGACATGTTCATTCTTTGTGGTAAACATCCCGCCAGCCTTGTGCGACAAAGGCTCTAAAGCAGGCGCTTCATCGCCTCCGCACAGGGCCAGTGTATACACAGGCAAGATCGGACTCGCCGCGTCGCCATTATGTGTACCTTTCAACACTTACGATGATGTTGAACAATATTTGTTAGAGTGTGTAGGCACCGTTACAGAGCGCAAATGCCGGATGCGCGTGTTTCCGCGTGGACGCTGGAGATGGTGGGGGAGTTGTACCGACTTCTCTCGGAACGCTTAGATTAGCTGGACTAATCCCGTGATTAGTAATAACGGACAGGCTCAAAATGGAATGAAGTCTCATATTACACAGATTACTCATTTGACTTAATATTCGATTTATCCATTGAGTATGCCCCATTGCTTGTGTGCACTACTTCTCGGTTTTTTTTCCTTATTTATTTTCCCTCTCTCGCTTTCAACCCCCTATTCCCCAACCCCAGTGCAGGGTAGCATACCGGATACAAACTTCTGGTTAACATCCCTGCCTTCCTCTGCTCTTTCTCTCTCTCTTCTCGGTTTACGCTAGAAAATGGGCATCATCATCATCATCATCATCATCATCATCATCATCATCATCGTCATCAGCCTGTCTACGCCCACTGCAGGGCAAAGGCCTCTCCCATGTTCCGCCGATTAACCCGGCCCTGTGCTTTCTGCTGCTACGTTATACCTACAAACTTCTTAATCTCATCTACCCACCTAATTTTCTGTCTCCCCCTCACGCGTTTGCCATCTCTTGGAATCCAGTCAGTTACCTTTAATGACCTCCGGTTATCCTGCCGACGTGCTACGTGCACGGCCCATATCCATTTCTTCTTCTTGATTTCAACTATGATATCCTTAACCCCCGTTTGTTCCCTGACCCACTCTGCTCTCTTCCTGTCTCTTAAGGTTACACCTTTCATTTTCCTTTCCATCGCTCGCTGCATCGTCCTCAATTTAAGTTGAACCATCTTTGTAAGTCTCCAGGTTTCTGCTCCATAGGTAAGTACCGGTAAGATGCAGCTGTTATATACCTTCCTCTTGAGGGATAGTGGTAGACTACCATCCATGATTTGATAATGCTTGCCGAATGAGCCCCATCCCATCCTTACTCTTCTAGTTATTTCACTCTCATGGTTCGGCTCCGCGGTTACTACCTGTGCTAAGTAGACGTAGTCCTTTACAACTTCCAGTGTCTCGGATGGATGGATGGATGGATGGATGGATGGATGGATGGATGGATGGATGGATGGATGGATGGATGGATGGATGGATGCTATGAGCGTCCCCTTTATAACGGGGCGCTGACAAGTGTGCCACCAGGCTCGACAAAAAAAAAAAAAACAACCTTTACTCTTCTTTTTCTTAGTGTTGGCCTAGTGTCTTTACTTCAAATAAAACTATCTTACACCGGAAAAAAAAAAAAAACTTATGTTTCCAGCTCCGTTCTCGGCCCTTTACGGCAGAAGGACCTTTTTTTTCAATATTTATTTTTGTCCTTTCTCTCTAATTTTCTGCCACCAATACTCTGACCGTCTCTTACTTATTTCAATCGCAGGCGTGCTCAGCTTTCCATTGTCTCCAAAACCCAAGGCGTCATGTAGGCTCGTGCCCAAACGTACACCTGGGTGGATATCTCCACATTCACTCAGAACATGCTCCGCCGTTTCCTTATCTTCCCCGCAGCACGTGCATTGTTCTTCTTCTTTACTGAATCTCGCTTTATAACTACCCGTTCTAAGGCAACCCGATCTCGCTTCAAACAGTAAAGCGCTTCCCCTTGAATTATCGTAAAATGCCTCCCTCCTTATTTCATTTTTGCCCTTTCGGTAGTTACTCAAAGCCGATTTTTTCTCCATAGCTGCCATCCAGCAAATCCTCTCCGCCTCTCTGACTTTTCGCTTAACGCTCTTTGTTGACAGATTGCTTACACTACAAGCAGTATATTTACTAGTAAGCCTCCTAGTTCTTTTTCTCCACTGGGTGTCCACGCTCTTCCTATACAAATAACGGAACACCTTCTCTGCCCATCTACTCTCCTTCATATTCCTTAGCCTTTCTTCGAACCTTATTTTGCTCTGAGCCTCCCTCGCCTCAAAACCTGCCCATCCCATATCGCCCTTTACAGCCCCATTTGTCGTCTTCCCGTGAGCACCCAACGCGAGGCGTCCCACAGTCCTTTTATTTATATCCATTCCCGATTGCACCTCTTAACTCATGCACACCGCTTAGTTCCCAAAAGTAAGCCTCGGAACCATTACACCTTTCCACAGACCTCGAAGCACCTCCTACCTATTGTATCCCCACAACGCTCTGTGCTTCATTATTGCAGCATTCCTCTTTCCTTTTGCTGCCGAGGCTTTTTCCTGTACCTCCATGTACCTGTCACCCTCATTTATCCATACTCCGAGGTAATTGTATTCGCTCAACCTCGGTATTTCTTGGCCCTGTATTGACACCGCCTGATCACAAGGATCATTGAATACCATCCATCCACATTTTGTTACACTAAATCCTAGTCCTAGAGCTTCCCCTTCCCTTCCGCGTATATCAGCCAGCTGCTGTATATCCTCTCGACTGTCGCAAATCCCACAGCCGTCGATGGGGAGAGTCTGGCGAATGGGCGGGGCAGTGACGTCGCGGCGCGGCGATGACGCTGTTCACGTAACCGCCACGCCTCCGCTCCGGCGGCGTCCGCCATATATAGTCTTCCCGCGCGACGGGCACACGGCTGAGGCTATGTACGCGCTGTTCATTCGTGAAATCTAGCGCTCCTAAACAAATTGCGAAAGCGAAATTGTGCAAGAACATTGTTATACAAATTTAATGAAAAAAAGTCACAGTTTCGCCGTAACGGTGAAGCAATGAATGCGATAGCAATGAATTGGAATGCAACGCGAAGAACGGAAAGCAGCTCGAAATTGCCAGCGCGTCGCTCGAGGCCAAAGGACGCACGAAAAGAACGCACACAGGACGAGCGCGAACTATGATGCGTCACAGCTCGATACTTGAAGCGCACTGTTGAAACATAAATCTGGACGCACGAAACGAACGAAGAGGTACACACAAGACGAGCGCGAACTAATTGTCACAGTTGTTACTTATTTCTGTTTGAACAGCGCGCTCCTTTCGCAAACGCGGCCGCTGCAGCAAGCGAAGCGAAGCACCCCACCGGCCGCCCCTTTCCTCGAGATAAGCGCACGAAAGCGACCACGCCCTGTAGAGCGAAGAGCAACGGTGTTCGCTGGAGCGGGGCGACTATCTTTAAAGCGCGCCACACGCGCGCACGTCGCGCCATCTATGTGGCCACTAAGAAAGCATGCTGAATTACATGGTGTATATAAATAGCTTACCGTTAGCAGGCTGAAAGACGGTGCTGTCGTGGCCTAACGTCTAACGCGGCGGGCTGCAAAGCGAGAGGTCGCCCGTTCGATTCCGCACGTCGGAAAGAATTTCTGAATTATTTTTCTTTGTGGCTTTTCTATATATATACATACTCATACATATACGGTGAATGACGGCGACGGGGACGGACATTTTCCAGCCGAGGCTGTCCATATAACTGCTATCGCAATAAAAAAATATGGAGTGACTTAGACGTGCCCAAAACATCGTGAAACTGAGTTGTGCACGCCGATTCGAGTCCACGACGTTCTACGATACGCGCTGTGCTTTTAGAGCGCAGCTCTTAGGCGTCTGTTCCTGCGTTGTTCAGCATCGCCCTTGGCGTAGTCGGCGTAACCGATAGAGCGAACGAGGACGAAAGACAGCGAACGTGGATTCTGTTGATATCACGAGCCACTGGCGTCTAACATCGCTTTCTTCCTCCGTCATGCGTGCTCGCCCTTCGGTCGGAGCTCGTGCGCATGCAGGGCTGGCGGGTGCGCTGCTACTGTCTCGCTTGTCGTGACGGGGATGTCGATGACGCCTGCAATGCACAGAGTGGCATGCGTAACACTCGAGCACTGGCAGTTTCTGTGGCAATATGTAACGAATGTTCCAATGCGGATAGCCAGAAATTCAAACACAGTTCGCGTTGCCTCAACACAAAGCTGCGCTCAGAATTCGCATGAGGGAGTATCTTCATCATCGGTGACTTTTCGAGCTTGAACACCTGTGGGTTTGCGTCTATCTTGGTTTTTTTTAATGCGAAGCATTTCTTGGCGAACTTCTGCGACTTCGAGCGTATCTGTCTGTCTATCTACCTATCTAGCCGCCTACGAATTTGTGCTTTCCTGGTCGTTTCGTTCGTGGGGCGTATACCAAAATTGGTATGGCATAATGTGACTGTATGACAAACATAAATGACTGGTCATAACATGAAAATCATGATATGCATGTCATGTACAGCATAATTTACATGCCACAGTCTTGGTGCCCTTGCGACCGTTTCGTTAATTTGATATAAACCAAAATTGGTATGGCTTGACAAGAGTGTATGGCGAACATAAATAACAGGAGTTATTATGAAAATCATGACACGCGTGTCATGTACAGCATGACTTACGTGCCACACTCATGGTGCGCTGGCGGACGTTTCGCTAGCTTGATATACACCAAAATTGGTATTTCGCGACATGACTCTGTGGCGAACATAAATAATGGGAGTTAATAGGCAAATCATGACACACGTGTCATGTATAAGATGACTTACGTGCCACGCTCATGGTGCGCTAGCGGCCGTTGCGCTAGCTTGATATACACCAAAATTGGTAGTGCGCGACATCACTGTGTGACGAATATAAATAACGGGAGTTAATGTGAATATCACGACACGCGTGTCATGTACATCATGACTTACGTGCCACGCTCATGGTGCGATGGCGGCCGTTCCGCCAGATTGATGTACACCAAAATTGGTATTGCGTGATGTGACTCTGTGACGAGCATATATAACAGGTGTGATTTTTGGAACATGTCACGTGACAAGTGTTACGTGAGAATCATTGCATACCACGCCGGAAAAGTCTGTGCACGTGTTCTGGCAGCAAAGCAGAAGATAAAGAAGAGGATGGATTGCGTGCCGGTTCATGATGATGACAATTTTTATTCGCCACTAACGGGGATTCTCCAAGCTTAAACAGCTCTGCTTTTAAAAGAAACAGAGATACCAGCGCACGTAATTGTATTAAGGCCGCAAAAGCGGGCGTACACAAGCGGCTTGGGGATCTCGAGCCCTAAAATTCCCTCTTAGAGAATTTTAGTGCCGGGAGCCCAAAGTGCCTTGCGTACGTAAGCCCCTTACGTTCCTTTGTATAGTCCATGGGTGCGGCTGAGAGTACAAGGGAACGTAAGAGGGTGAATAAGGAAGTGGCTTGGAGTTCCCGGCACTAAAACTCTCCAATAAGAGAGAAAAAAAAACTCACAGTGTCCCTACGCATTCGCCTAAGACCACTCGAAGGCGAAAGCCATCTTCCTTTTCTTCAGTAGATGTATTGTTCCTCACGACCCCCCCCCCCCCCTCGAAAGCTTTGTGACCTAACATTTTGCACTGCCTCCAATATCGGAGGCTCTGCAATCTTTCCATAGAGTTTCCTAAAATTAACTAGAGGGGACTCTGGCGCTGCGATCGTTCAGCTACCATGGGAATGATGGGTAGTACACAAATTTGCCTAGTCTTCGTGCTTGCGGCTTCAAACGCACTTGCGGCTTTGTTTATTGCTGTGTTTTGGCGTTCGTTTTGGATAAAAGAATAGACCGTTGTGAACTTCGTGACCACGTTTGATTTGGTGAGTCTCAAAAAAGTTAAAGTGGTGAAGTAAAACTGCTGACTTTTGCTGAACTTTGTTTTGCGACAAAGCGGATGCAGCCGACGCGGAGCCAAACGGAGCCGAAAGAACGAAGTTTAGACAAATTTGTGTACTACCCATCATTCCCATGCTGGCTGAAGCGTCATACGTTGCAGCTCCCATAGACACTAGCGCCAGAGTTCCCTCTAGTAAGTATTGTAGGAAACTTTATGAATCTTTCTACACCACATCTGGTCATGTGCTGACGTCATCGCGTGAAGTCACGTTATTCTACGTCATGATGACGTCACAATCTTTGGTCGTATGGTCACGTCAATACGTGATGATTTTTGACATCCCTCGTGTTGACGCCGCCTACGCGGGACGCCGACGACGCGGACGCCGGTGGTCAATTTTCGCGTTTGCTAAGGCATCTAAGGTTTTCGTCAGAGCAGGTGCAGGGCCCGTATTAGGCGCGTGTTAAATGAAAACAATACCTCGTTCGGCTAATCTGATAGCGGACGTCCTGTTGGTTTACTTTACAAAATCATTTTTCTGCTCAACTTCTTCGCGCTCTATACTTCCTAATCACGAAATTTCATCGAGCACATAAGAGCCCCTTGCTATAGTAGAAGAGCTTCCTGCACGAGCACAGACATCCTGCACTATACATGCATGACTAAAAAGCGCAAGGCACATTCGCTTAGCACAGAGGCGCAGATTAATTTACATGCGCGAAATAAATGTGAAACTTGTAGCATGTACAGAAGCGGCAACACAACGGTAATTAACACCATGCATAGGCTGACAGTCACAGAAACGCAGACCACATAACGTACACCACATGCCAGATAACCGCCGCAGCTTCGATATCGGAATAAGTCTTCCCCTCACAACATCACGGTAACATCCCAAGCCCGTGCTCAGAACGCGCGATAAATTACGTAAACGCAACACATCACGCTTGACACTTATAGCGTGATCGCTGCAAAACTTCAATCTGCCCAAGCGATCTAAACGCGAACCATAAAACTCGTTTTTTTCAGCGTGACAAAATTATTTTTAAAGTTTGTGCGCCTGAAAGGGCCCCATTGCACAAGAAATAATAAGTTTGTGTTAATGGTACGCTCTTTATAATACCAGTAATATTCAAGCTAAATACTCAAGTACGTATCTCGCATAGCACGGAGCAGTCGGTCGGGGTCTATTTGCTGCGTCTGATGTTTCTGATCCAAAGGCGTCGTCGCTTCTTTTTCTTCGGAAGCCTAAAAAAGGCGGAAACCCTGCGCGCTGCTGTTTAAACAGCCAACCGCTCAACAGCAGCCGATCGCACGCAACAAATTCACGCTTGAATGCGAGGAGCAGTCTCCATGAATACGCGCGGCTTCGCACAAGAGCTTCGTAACCTACGCGCGCTCCTCAGCGATCGTGTAAGTGCGGCGCGCCGGCGTCTTGCGGCAGCGCCGGACTCCGCGCCGCGCTGTCGCCTCTGCCGCCCGCCGCCGCCGGCGAGGAGAGAGGGTTTACGTCACGAGAAGAGGGCCGCGCTGGGGCGGAGCTCGGAGAACGGCGAGATGAAACAATCGCCAAACTCTCCCGAAGGGTATATATGGCTCTGGCAAATCCTATCGCAAAGAATGGGCATATGCCTCTGTGATGCATGACATACAGTATGAGTAAATGTTCTTGCTATTCGCAATGCCCATAGACTGTCGCGCCGCCAAGCGGAATTCAGGAGCGTCCTCTCGAGGAGGGTTAGTAGACGACAAAATGGCAGCACTACGCAGTCGCTCCCTTGTTCGGCTGTGCTAGCCTCAGTGTTAACGCGTTGGAAAGAAAGGAACACTACGACTTTGCATGTTCCCTGCATCAGTGAACAAACCGGGCCCTCCGTGACACGAGAAATCTGATTCGTTCTTGCGAGACGCGAAGTTTTCGTGAAAATACGTGGCAACTCGCGCTTTCAATGCTAGCCCAGAGCGTACACTATCAGCTTCGCGAGGCTTTCTGTAGCCACGTAGGTTGGTTCAATGTTATCGTCTGACATATTTAGTTGAAGCTCACCCTGTTTTACTTGCATATAGCATTGGTCAGTGTTTCTTGTAGTGCATGAGTCCCATAATTCTGTACGCGGGCGGTCGCGCGGGCTCGCGATGTGCTCTTGTATAACTGAGCGATCTCAAGTTGGCGACACATTAAAATAGAACCTCTATCCTTTGTCAGCAAAGCGCTGTTACGAATCGTGCGAGCGACGTTTCAATCATTCGAGGACGCGTCTGCTCGACGCCTTTCGTGGAGCGAACGCTCTCCATCCACGCCGTCCTTCGCCAGTGTGTTGGTAGTGTTGGTGGTGTTGGGTTTCATAGCCACCGCTGCGCCAGGCTGCGCCGCTTGTTTTTGTACGTTTGTTGATAGGTGGCAGCACACTGCAAGCGATTTGCTTGTTGACCGGTTTGAGAGCAAAATGTTCGCGCCCAGATGTCTCTCTAATTGTAAACGTGGTGACGCGGAGTGGTCGAAGTCGTTCGGCGGAGGAAATTCTTCAGATTGCTTTCAGCAGTGATGTTGAAGGAAACCATCTTGACGACGAGGATTTTTCATTGGACGTAGAAGACTGTGAAAGCACCGAGAGTGACAGCGACGATGAACCACAACTGCTAACTCACGAGGAGTGAGTTGCACTTCACGTCCCCTCGTGCGTTAATGTTCTTTCACGCTCGTAAGTCACTTTGATTGTATTTAATGTATAATATCCTTGAGCGAGATCAAAATAAAACCAAAGTTCCTCTTGTGCATTGCATGTATCACAGTTATTGTGGATATTATGGAGCGCCGCATGCCATCAACACGCTCGAGCTCGACCAGCGAAGCGAAATGGTTTAAGCGATAGAACGTGCATTCACGGCCACAATCCACGCCTCTCGGCTAACTTCTTCGACGTTGCGAAAAGCATACGTGTGCATTCTTTTCGATATTCATGTTTCGATCGTGCTGATCGAACCTGCAACATGCAAGTGAAGTGAATTGCACACGGCTAGAGTCTCAGCATGGCTGCGACACAAGCGCTACTGAATGGTATGTTAAATGCTTGTGTTCCGTTGAAGACGTAACTCCGCGTTCCCGACTGCGCAAGTAATGACGACGGCGTATTATGTTTGCACACCATCACCACGTTAAACGTGTGGTCCCGTGCAGCAGCGATGGCGCTACTCGCTGGCGGCCTACTACTGCCGCAAATCCGTCAGGCAGGCTCGGTTACCTCGGTACGTACTATACCTCGGAGTGCCGTTCAGCTCATACGTCAATTCTAGATCATTCAGTTTTATGTAGCACGCACAGGATTTCGCGAAGCATCGTTATGCATGGTAACGGAGCTGAAATATAACCTTTCATACCGCAACAAATAATTAGGTGGCGAGTCCTTGCACTTTCCATGGTTTGGGAAAGTATTTTAGTCTCATATTCATTTCAGCGCAGCTCATGACTTCATCCGGTGAAAGTGGCACGGGCCGTACGTCCGCACGTCCTATCTGCTCATATGCTAACAAACGGGTGGACCCTCCTCCTGGCGCCATCTTGAAAAGCACGGCGCGCCACCTATAGTTCGTGGGCATTGCGAATACTTTGTACTTCTCTGAGGATGCGCCTGTCATTGCAGGTACTCCATCGACAAGCAGCATCATGCATTGTCTTACATATATCCTGCCTGATGAGGTACACATCTGTGGCATGGACTCCGTATAGTGCTTAGAGCGTCAGACTTTGGCACTAAAGGCCCAGGGTTCAAATCATGCCATCGAAGCATTGTTAACATTATTATTTATAGTTAGTTATATTCATCTCGAGTGCATATACACTGCGCTGACGTCAGAAGCGTGCTATGCGTGGGTGCGTGACGTCACACCGGAAAGCGGATTGCCCGCTCGAAACCCGTTGTGCTAGCCAAAGATATGGTATTTGCATTTAAAAATGTGAAGAACGCACACAAGTATGGCAAACGGGACTGAGAGCTAATAATAATGATTTCGGGAGTTTTAGACGCCAAAGCCACGATATGTTATAACCGACGCCGTAGTGGAGGGCTGCGGATAATTTTATGCACCTGGTGTTCTTTAACGTGGGCTGACATTGTACAGTACACGGGCTTTTAGCATTTCGCATCGAAATGCGACCGCCATCTTTCGGCTCAGCAGCAGAGCACCATAACCATTCTGCCAAGGCGGCTGCTGCTAGTCAACTGACAGTTGGAGTATGTGATTTCTGTATATGTTGTTTAGGAAGTGTTCGCCCTCTTATACAGCGCCGATTATTCCTCCTAACAGATAATAGAATTAGTGAAAACCGCAGCAATGAAAAGCAACTGTAAAAAAAAAATCCCTCCTAACGTCATGTAATTTAAGTATGCGATGCCATTAAAAATGCCCATGCATTAGATCTAGAAACACATTGTAACACTGCTGTATAGTGCGTTATTGTACGATGATAAGTATTTTTTCAGTCATATGCTCCAATTCAGCAACTCATGCAAGAAAAAAATATTCGGCAGATCCCACACTGTAAACCACTTTACATCCGTATGGGTGTAACTTGGTGTCTATAACTCACACCCCTACACCCCAAAAAATAGGTGTACCAAGCAGGATTACACCTATACAATGGGTGTAATTTCAAACTTTCACCCCATGGGTGTGGTTGGGTGTACAAGCATATTACATCCAAATGAAAAAAAGGGTGTAGGGTGTAAAAGCACATTACACCCAAACGAGAAAAAGGGCGTTAGGGTGTTTATGCACAATTACACCCAAACACCCAGGCAAAAATTTGCATAATTCGTGTGGTTCCCCTCTCCCAGTTGGCTCCAATTGAAACGCTAGAAAGCTTACCCTTTAGCCAGTCCTTTCAAGGGCGCATGACCTATTATAGTGGCTCCTGCCACAGAAGGAAAATGCTGGCAGCAGCACTGATTTTATGGTGCATATGAAGCACGGCATATATGGCCCTTACATATACAGTGCAATCGTGACTGAATACAAAGTCATTACCTAAAATGTGTTGACACACATTGCAAGATGTTCACACAGTTATCCAATAGTACAAAATGAAGTCAAGCTTTTATAAACACAAAGCTCGTACATCCGAGACAAATTCTACGGTATTCAATGACCTTTCTCGAGTGTGCGGAGCGGCATCGCGTATGCCGCCAAACAAGGAGCACAAATGACATGGAGCACAAATGACCAAGGCGTTTGTGTCAAAATATGAAGCAAGGGCGTTATTTCCACTTCATAATGAGGAATTCAATTTAACATGCTTCATTGTAACATAGGCGTATAGTGCAGTATGGGTCTTAGAACAAGCTACACCCGTGCGAGTGGCGTGTAATAGATGAAACCGCCCTCGAAAAGGTAGCAGTTACAGGGAGAAGCACAAATGAACCTTCTTCCTTGTCAGCCCCCTTGGGGCACTACAGACACCTAGTCCCTTCGGGCGCACCCCAGAATAAATTTTCCCGCTGTAGTTGCCCTTCCCAAGAAGGGAAATGTTGGTGCCACTTCTTATACCTGCACTTATGCAGTTGATAAAACAAGGTGCCATCGTCTTAAATGGGCTGCATAACATCAGGGTATGTGTTTGAAATCAACTGGAACACACAAGGTACGGTCTGGTCGTTCTCCTGTTAAAGAGATAGTTCAGAAATGTGCAATCCCTTGATGAGAAAGTGGATTGATAAAGTTTCAAAATTCCAGCAGTGCCCACACCATTGTGCCTGTTGTCGACTTTCTTAGTAGGGTAAACACTATCACACAGCTGTAGCTGATACACGAGCAGGGTATCAATGCTCCGTGACAACTCACGCAACATTTTAAGGACTCAGAATGTCGTTTTCCACAGCAGGCCTCCATATTATCTCTTTTCTGGGAAAGTACATGAGTGAAGTAGAAAACTGTGCACATTGCTGGAATTATGAAATATTTCCCACTTTCTCAAAAGCAATGGATTGTGGCTCCAACACAAAAAAGTGAGCAATCGGGCCATGACGCGCACGTTGCAGCGCATGCTGAATGCTGTAATATGCAGGAAATGCATGGGAATAGAGACGTTATGACCACGACAGCCCTGCAGAAGCATTACCTACATAACAACAGTTCAATCAAATTTTACACGGGCATGTTCAGAGAAATTTAAAGATTATCCCTTTCCAAGCAAAGACAACAGAATCATTGGTAATTGAATAAAACGAGTATTTATTTCCTTTAAAAATATTGACGAAACTTAAAGCTTGTCATATAGCTCAAAAATAAATTTTAAAACAATATCAGATGCAATGATTTCACTGACCAAGTACTGGCAGTTTTGTTAAGCAAAAGTTTCAATAGCAAAAGATCTCAATTATTAAAACTACTGCAAAAAAGTCACAAACTCCTTTGAATATAAAAACTAAGCCAATAAGCACAAAGTGGAATGACCTGTGAGAACATGTTGAAAGCGGCAGAGACAATATGGCCTGTATTAAAATGTCACAATAAAATGAGCAAGAAATTGAAATGAAATACTAGTACCGCCATAGTATTCGTTTCTGTATAATGTAAAACAAATAACTACTCGTTACCATATGAAAATATAACTTTATGGCTTAAGCTCGAGTTAATCACAGGTGGCGACATACTTTAAGCAGAAGCTAAGGCCTATTTTCTAGGCTTTCTTGAAAATGTTCAGGAGCTTTACTACTTCTGTCCTCGGAGTCATTACCCACTGGCCAAGAAGGAGCCATTCAACAGCGACGAGAACGTTGAACGCCTTGTGATGGCAGTCGATATTTAACAGCCAATGTGCTGCCATGAGTGCAGCTACTCATTCTTCGGCATTGGACCCACTGAAGAGCAGTTCTTTGTCCACATGGATAATAATAATAATAATAATATCTGGGGTTTAACGTCCGAAAACCACCATATGATTATGAGAGACGCCGTAGTGGAGGGCTCCGGAAATTTCGACCTCCTGGGGTTCTTTAATGTGCACCTAAATCTAAGTACACGGGCCCCGAACATTTTCGCCTCAATCGAAAATGTAGCCGCCGCGGCCGGGATTCGATCCCGCGACCTCCGGGTTGTCCACATGGAGGAAAAGCCTGCTTGCATAGGGAAGATCGGGGCCATCGTACACAATGCAAGGTGTTATTGGAACGCTCGCTCCCTGCATGATAAAAAAAATAAAAAAGATCATTGTCTGGAAAGCGCTACGCAGACTTCAATTATTTGTTTCAGTAAATAACAGTTTCTGTACCGTGTGCTATCGTGAGTAATATGAGCTCGAACATGAGAGCACGTGGAAAATAGCCTTAAAACTGAGATAGGGTGATACGTGGATGGCGCTGCAGAAACTGGAGGGGAGAGGGGGGGGCGCTGTTCCGCTGACTGTTGGTACTACCGCCTCGCTAGCGTTGCTGCGAGATGTCGGCTGATTGCGTGCCAATGACCGCTAGCAATGATAACAAAATAAATAAATGAGGCGCAGCAAAATCCTCAGCCGACACCACCGAGATACTGATGCGCAAGCATGACCTGCGCATCGTGGCAGGCTACGTCACAGCCGATATCTCAGCAGCTACCTAGTCTGATGTGGCTGTTCGCGTTGATGGGAATTCATATCACCGCTAGCGGCCACTGACACTCTCTAAGATGCTGTTTCGCATCAACAATATCGAAGCGGGAGGGTCAACAGCTAGTGGAAGCGCGGCGCCCTTTCCGCTTTGTTTCCGACAGCTGCCGCTGCGAATCAGCCAACGTAAGGTTCAAGGCTGTTCGCCACGCGCTCGCGTGTTCGAGCTCATATTGTTCACGATAGTACCATCCAAAAATGAAGCTCATAACATGGCCCATATGGAACTGGAGAGAATTAACAGCTTTTCTACGTGCAATTAGCTTGTTTGGGAAAGAGAAAGTACTATTTGACAAATATCATCCGCATCTTTTAAAGAAAAAGGAGCATTCTTTAGTGGCATGAAGGATTCCTGCACAGCGATAAAAAGCATATCAAACAAAACTCTGCACAAGGACTTATCTTCAAGGCTGCAACTTGCAGCCTTGAATGTCTTATAAATCTTATAATCAAATGTCTTATAAATCATTACGCTTGTCTTTTACCAAATAATATCATTGGAGGTGGTCGTAAAAACTGTGTTTTTTATGTTTGTACACGTAAAAGTATTTAGCGAAGTTACAACGCCAAAGCGAGGCGAGGCGAGGCGCATATAACTCTTAATAACCACAACAAAATAATGAAAGCTAGACATAATGGAAACAAATAGAATAAAATTGTGCTCGAACGCGGGCACTCAGGCGTACGCACGAAGGGGGGGGGGTGCACCCCCCTAGTCAATTAAGACAGAGGGGGCGGGGGGAGGGGGGGCAGCGATTAACCTTCCTACTTCCCTCCCCCCTGATGGGGAACCCTGCGCACGTCTAAGTGCACACTGATGCTCGAACTAGCGCTTGCACAGTTCAGGTAGTTAAGGCGATTCGGCCACACACAGACATGAAAAATTCATTCGAACACAAGTCAAGTTTAACGAACGGCTCCCCGTGCACGGGTGCCGGCATTATCAGGAAACCTATGTTACGGATGAATTAAAACGTCGGTACAAATTTAACGAAACGGAATGTATTAGCACTTAGGCGAGCTTCGCGCGGCGTACCTAAAACGAAGCAACATGTTGCTTTTAAATGACCCACACGCAACAACCCGAGCATCACGGTAGTTTTAGCGCACAAAACGAACACGGACGGAAAAGAACAACGCGGACACCACGTCGTTGTTTTCTGTCCTTTTTTTTTTTCTTGTGCGAAAAAAATGCACTTGAATTACCAACAGGCCGAAGCATACGCGCCTTAAACACGCTTGACGCTTAGAGGTAACAGGCGCCGTCACAACCCAACTATAGGGCTGAGGCGCTGGAGTTTTGAGTACTGTGGCGGAGCCTGGTGGCGTGCGCCGGAGTTGCTTGGGTAGTCAAAAATGGACGCCGACCGGCGAGTTACGCAGTTCTCAGTTGCTTTAAGCGTTTTACTTAATTTTGCGCCTAGTTTTCAGGCTCAAAAAGTGCTTAAAACGTACGCAGGAACTTGTCCGCTATGCCTGCAGAGTCTGACATGTTTGACGAGCGATCCCTGCTTCAACAAACCGTGCCGAAAGCAGGTGGTCTGGGCGACGGCTCTGAGCAGCGCGCGGTCCCGAAGCGCGGTCGCCGCCGTTATTGTTGCGTGGTTAATTGCCTCGAACATGGGGGTGAGGATCCTAATGTGCGGTTTTACTGGTTCCCCTGAAATCCGTACGAAGTGGAGCGACGGAACCGCTGGATACGTGCCGTCCGACGCGTGAAGTGAGTACGCGAGCAAAACGTGGTTTGCAACGTAACGTGCTGATTACTTTTCGTACGCGCGTGCATTCGTTTATATACGTATATATTCCCTGTGTGCAGTCCAGACGGCACGCCGTGGCTGCCGACGGCGATCACGAGGATATGCAGCCGGCATTTCGTGCGAAACGAGAAAAACGATGCCATGAGTCACCCTGCGTATGTGCCTACGATTTTTCCGGCAGCTTACAGCCGGCTGCTTCTAGCGGCCTGCTGTAAACATTGCGCGCCGTCGCTTCTCGACCGCCACCGCACGCTGACAGAATTTGACGAATTCCCTAGAAGCAAATGTTGAAAATTACGACCGTGCATGGAGAAAAAGTGTGTTTGCGACTGAATGCGGCAGAAAACGGCACACGACGCGAATGCGCTCATTCGGGCCGCCGACGGCTAGCCTTCGTCCTGCACCTTTCTTGATTCCGTTTTGTCGTGTAATGCAAATCATGTCGGCTTTCTTAACAGCAATCTTTTCGTTTATGCACTGTCGTTAATCGCGCGAGCATGCCTCGTAAAACTTAACTCGAGTTCAACGTCGTATGAGATTCGCTGCACTTGCGAGTTGCAGCGCGCCGAAATGGTTCCTTCAATCTCCTGCACGTCGTAAACATACCTGACGTTGACGAGCTTCTTGCGTTTACGCAGATTGCTTGGCCTGAAGAACTCAGCCACGCCAGAAACTGGCCGAGATCCAAAGCGCAGCACAACCGACCGCGGCGGCTCCATTGCGTATCTGAGCTTAGTGCTGCATGCGGCCGCCTGTCTGACTACTCGAAACCAAAGAACTTGTCGTAGGGGGCGCTTTTTAGCACCGTTTTCGCAGCGCCGCCTGGGCAGCCAGTCAGGCCTATTCTTAAATCAAAATAGTGGTTCATTGAGAGCGGGGCCCCCTTCCAACACCCCCGCCGACAGGAGGGCACCGCCACAACTGCGTTCAAATCCCCCTCCGAATCACAGCCGCGCATGCGCACACTGCTTTCAACACCAAACAAAGCAAAGCTTGCCCGCGCCTAATGTCACACAACTTTGCCTTCATACCGATGAAACAATACACTCACATATGCTCGCTACGTTAACAAATGCTCACCGATCGTCAACCAGTTAAGAAAAGCTTAGTTAACGGCATTAGATCGCGCTCTCGGAGTTAACAAAGCGCTGGCCGTAGCAACGTGATAGTGGTACATACCGTTTCAGTTCGAGTGCTCCACGATATGAAGCTGCAGGTCTCCCTTTGAGTATAGTGCATCTTCGTAATAAGCAGCACTGGCAGAAGGTAAAGGACGAGCACACAGCGCACGCACACTTCAAACAACCGAAACACACCGATTGCAAAACTCGACCGATCGGGAGGCGATGCAGAAAACGATGGAGTCCGGTGGTGTGTCTGAGCGCGTTGCTTAAGTCATGTGGTGATAGAGCTGTTCCGCGCGCTGCGCACGCGCGGCGGCTGCGGCGGCTGCGCCGGCAGAGGAGGTGGCGCCCCGGCCGTTGTTGGGTCGCGTGAGCGCAGCTTTCTTTCTGCGGCAGTGTTATGTTTTGTTATGCTTTACACAGTGTATTCGAATCGCAGTAAGCATTGCGACGACACAGTAAGGGCTGCTTGACTACAAGCAGGGCTTAAAGTCTCCCTTCACTGGAGGGGAGGCCCTCACAAAGCGGCAATATATATGTATATATATAATCTCAAAGAAAAGATCGCGTAGCAGAGATCTTTTCGCCGCTAAACTGGTGCTGCTGTGGTCTCAGCGGCTCTGCTACGCGCAGATCATGGCTTGTTGGAACGCGGTGCGAGCTGTCATAGCGAAGAATAAACGCAGGATTTCTCGATATATTAGTCAAGATCCACTTTCGCGGTCGTATTATCCAGTTTTGGCAAAAATGTGATGGTATTAAACTCATGAAAATGCATTATTTTCAAGGGATGTTGGCAGGAAATAAAAACGAAAACGTATTAGGCTAAAAAACGTATTATGCAGAATCGTGTCAACGAGATTTCACTGTATATGTATGCTATAGATTAAGCGTTAGGAGAGGTGTTTGCGATGATCACAGAGCAGTGAAGCCAACTGTCTCTAAACTGAACAAATGCTTATGAATGCTAAACAAATACATATATTATTCCGAATGTATTTCGGGCATTCATTCAACGTGTCAATCCAATCAAGCAATAAATGAAATTATTTTGGAAATGATTTCTCAAAAATAAATCTGGATGTAAAGGATTAAATATATGTGAGCTCAAAATAAGTAACATCAGTTGACTCACTGCATTCAGAACCTCAGGCACGACAATACTATATTTTATTTTCACTACCACTTGCCTAATAAAGTAGGCAAAACACATGCGTCTTTGCAATTACAGCAGACTTGTGATGCACAACTAAACGAATGAAAATTGAGTCGCAAGCTTAGCAGACCAAGGTAAACCATTACTGATTCACGAGCAGGTAGCTTCACACTCAGGTGCCTCGTGAAACAGTATCCTGTGCCAAGACGCTCTGTCGAACAGGGTGGTGACCCGTGGTTTCAGGAGGCGTTGCCCGTGGTGTTCAATGTCTCAGTTAATTGCATTCAGCAGTACAACGATACCTGTTTACACCTATGGGTCAATTCACTGCGTGAATTGACCCATAGGTGTAAAATCCAAAGAACACCCATGGGTGTTTAACAGAACATACACCCATTGTACACCCAAAAATGAAAAAAGGGTGTGCGAGGGGTGTGCAAAGAAGACATTGCACCCTTTCGGATAATATTGACAGAATAAAAGGGTGTACGATAGGTGTTTTATCGCAAATACACCTATAAGGGTGTGAAACGGTTTGCAGTGCACGTACCGTGGGAATCGACGATATGCGAAGCATGCGCCGGATGTTGACTGTGGTGTAATTATTCACATTGAGCGAAACGTTACGTAATCACGCTAGATAAATGTGCAAGTGGTATACGCACACTCATATGTTGAAGAGTTGCATATGTATTATATAACCAGCTGTTTACAGTTGCGTAACGATGCCAACAGCAACATGGCTGTTACCAACACCAGACGCGGTAAGTTGATATGTAATGCTTATATTCTTTAATACTGGATAACGCGAATCCGAACAAGACAAAGAAGGAACACAGATGCGCAGGGCAGGCGTTACTCGCAACTAAGCTTCATTAAGGAAAGTTTACCTAGATATATACACAGCCGACTGGCATGCGCAGGCGCACTGCACGTACTTTACAGACACAGTTGCAGTTGTTACATTTGTTATGCTTATACTTTTCCTTTAAGACGGTGAACGCACACACGCACGCACGCACGCACGCACCCGTGTGCATATGTGGAAGGGGTTCTTGGCAGTTCTTGAACAAGGTCTTCGTTACCGTGATGAGTGAGCCCCAGCTGTTGAACCGGACTTGTTATTCGGATCCGTTCGTGATCGCGGCTACGAGGGGTCTAAGTGCAGTGAAGTGCAAGGTATAGTACAGCTAGTGGAAATCCTGGATGCCTCTTACGATGCAAATGATCTATGATTCCTCTTGTCCTGGAGGTGGCTGCGAGGCATGTTGATGTCATGTCCACATCCAAGCCGTCTTTCACGCAGTATAAGGACCAGGTGTCGTTGTGTCTTGACGAATCCATGTCAAAGTCTCCGGTAATGATTAAAGGCCTGGTTCTCACGGCAGATTTATTGTAGAAAGCATTGATCCCGGTTTTTGCGTAATTTACGTGGTCCACGTTGCGGACCATGTGGACGAGTGGATTACGCCAGGGCTGCTCTGTCTTCAGCTACCTCCCTTTCCTTGCGTCCGCCGTGGTGGTGTAGCGGTTACAGTGCTCGGCTGCTAACCCGAAGGTCGCGGGTTCAATGCCGGCCGCGGCGGTCGAATTTCGATGGAGGCTAGATGCCCGTTTACTGTACGATCTCGGTACACATTAAAGAATACCAGATGGTCAAAATTTCCGGAGGCCTTCGCTACGGCGTCTCTCATAACCGTATCGTGCTTTTGCGACATAAAACCCCAACAATTATTATTATTATCACTTTCCTTCCGTGTCAGTGTTAGTGTTCGCGGTTAATGCGCTGATAGACACCCTGTATCACCTGTGGCACATACCCGCAAAACATGAACTCTGGTATGCGGGTATGTGCCACACGTGACTGAGAGAAAGGGTTTGACGACGTACGCGACAGGTATTTTGCGTTATTCATGTCATAACCAGTGGATCGTGTTCGTCATACACAGATCTCCTGCTATGCCAATTTTGGTATATTACAAGTCATGGAGACGACGTGCAGAGCGCCCAGACGTAGGCGGCTGGATAGATAGATGGATAGATAGATAGAAACGGCCAAAGTGCCTGAGGTTCGCTAAGAAATGCTTCGCATTTAGAACATCGAAACTCTATATGTAGGTGAATTGTTATAACATTCGGACGTATATGGGTCTGTTCGCTAGCTTACGGCCTCGCTCTTATGCTCCAGAAGTTGTAGCTGTCTTTGGAATGTCTCTTCGCAGCTATGGTCATCGAATCAGCGACCAGTGGGCGATCCGACATCGAAGGAATAGGCGCTTGTTATTGGTACTCCATGTCATGGACGATAAACGCGAGTTACGTCGCGTCGTATTAAGCCGTGCGTAAGGGGTTGCGTTAGATACTGGCAGGAAAAGCCCGCCGAATCACATTAGGCTAATGTAAGCTGGCGTGCAGGGGCGCGGCTTTTCAAGTGCGGAGCACTTTAGGGGGCCGGGCTGTCGTAGGCTGTGATCGTATGGTGTCGTCGTAGCTTGGCGTAATGCAGGCAAAACCACTTATATATAGCATAGCCATCTGAGCGCACGCTCGCGCCAAATGGAAGTCTTCTTTCTCTTATTCTTTGAGCGCCTTGATGATGATATTAACGAGGGAGAAACCACATGTAAAGGAAAGATGGAAACTTGCGATGAAAAAAATCCGTAAACAGGGGATGGATGCTCGAGCCGACGTTTCGACAAGTGGACTTGTCTTCTTCATGGCTGGAAATGAAATCAGTTCCAGCCTTGAAGAAGACAAGTCCACTTGTAGAAACATCGGCTTGAGCACCTACCCCCTGTTTACGGATTTTTTCATGTAAGGCTCATGTGACACAAGCTTTGTACGAGCTCCAACGAGCTTCATACGTAAATCATAAGAAAGAAAGACAGGAAGAAAGAAAGAAAGAAAGAAAGAAAGAGAGAAAGAAAGAAAGAAAGAAAGAAAGAAAGAAAGAAAGAAAGAAAGAAAGAAAGAAAGAAAGAAAGAAAGAAAGAAAGAAAGAAAGAAAGAAAGAAAGAAAGAAAGAAAGAAAGAAAGAAAGAAAGAAAGAAAGAAAGAAAGACGAGACGCCAACAGACGTAATCTCCGCCGCTCAATTTTCTTCCATGGACTGGCGGGGCGCGGTAATGCGCGTTTAGCCACTGCCTCCCGCAGGAGAAGTTGCTGTGAAAGTTTCATCAGGCATTACATTTTCGTTGTCGGTCGTACCCCTGTTGTCACTGCTTATATCCCCTGTTACCATGCACGACCCAGTGTACGAGCGAGTTATTGTTTGTTTGCTGCTTGTACGAGGGGAATCAATCATCTCGACCAGTATACGTTTTCTCCTTGTATGTTACTGTGTATAGTTTCACATTTCTGCGCAATTTCTGCGTACATTTCTGCACAATTGAAAAAGCGGAAGCAAGCGAGAAATAGAACGAGAGAGAAAGAAATGAAAATAAAAAACATGACTGATCACTCTGTCATATAGGAATCGGCATAACACGAAAGCGAAACGTGTCTTCACAGAAGTAGTGCTTATCGTGTAGTGATATATGAGAGCTTGTACAATGTCTATCCGTGTTTGGCAGCTTAACACCGTTTTGCGTGGATGCACCCATGTTGAAGCCTAGTTTGTAGACGTTCGTAGCTTGAACCGCAAACGCGTGCGTCCCGCTGCACGACATTCGGCCGTCGAGATCGTGTCCTTTCTGCAACGCGTATTGCAGCAGTTTTCTTAGCGGTGTTCTCGCAATCGAAGTAGTCGGCGGCGGAGAAATCCCGTTGGTGCATATGGAAGCTGCACTACTCCGATGAGCCGGCGCACGCTAACACGAAGCGAAAGGCAAAGAACGTAACTGCGTCTAGGGTGCCTCGGCGACGCCAGCGCGGCCAGTGTCCCTCGCTTGTATCGAGACGCTTTAATCATGACCTCCAATATTGCGCGCAATCTCGGAGTAAGCGCTAGTAAGTTTCGATCGTGCATTACTTCTTTTCACCTGTCACACACGGCGGAACCGCCCCGCTCCGCCCAGCCTACCTACACCGCCAACACAGAGCACCATGCGAGAAAAAATGTGTGAAAGATATAAGGCGCGTTCGTGAAGCGTCCAACAGCTGCCAAAATAGCTTAGTTGGTTTAGCGTCGGGCGCTTATCGTCGCGGCCGCAAAGTCATGGGTTCGATTCCCAGCGGCGGATCTTTTCCATGGTTTTTTCTTTCTTTCTCACCCGTTGGCATCCATTTTATCAACGTCATATCCGTAACGGATGTACTAAGGAAGAAAAAAAGAAATAAAGAGGAAGAAAAATAGAAATAAAGAGAAAAAACACAGAAAAAGCTGGAAAATGAGCAAGAAAGAAAGAGAGGAGGAAAGAAAGAGAAAACCGAGGAGAAACAAAGAAGCCTGGCCAGCTCCACACTTTCTTACGGCTTGGAACCACTAGTGCAAAGCTGCCTTATTTTCTTTCCCTGTTGCATCCACTCTTGGAAATGGGATAGCAAATTATCGAGAGGAGGATAATTTTGGCTGCTCGCAGGTTTGGCCTTGCAAGATATACCAGCAGTTTGCCGGCAAGTCGCCACTGAACGGCTCTTGGCAGGCCCTTTCTCAATTACCTCATTGTAGGTGTGTCTCGCGTCGGAAATGAATAATTGCACGGCAACTCCTTTTTGGTGATTTTATATACTATTGCCATTTGTTCAAGCTTGCTGCCTCCCCAATGGGTGTATATAAATGGGTAACGCACCCCCTTTGTCAAGTCACCTCGTTTGATTAACAACCCGTTGAAAGGCTCAACAGAACCTCGCTGAGTCATTATGTGTTTCGCGCAGCCTCTTAGTATTGCATTTTAGTGTTTTAATTATAGAACATATGTGTTAGCTTCTTGCCTTGCCAATATTGCTTATGAAAACCCTAAAGGGTTTATGACCTGGCTTCTGTGCTAAAGTGCGCGTGGCATTTGTTTTTAACAGGTTCTTAGTTCAGCAACCACTGTACTGTATTTGAGGATATTGCCACACTTAAAAAAAATTTATTATGTAATGACAGTTTTAAGAGATTGTTTTTTTGAGGGCTTCAATTTTCAATAAAAATAGCTAAAAATAAAGAATTTCAAAAAATAATCTATCATGCTTACTACTTTACAACCCAGTGGATAAAACTTAATTATAAAATTCTGCGCACAACAATAATTAATACACCGAAAGTTCACGAAAGCAATGTGCAAATAATATACATATCTGAACCATGCCATCAATCTGTAAATGGAGCTTTCGCAAATTCTCGTAAACATTGTAAGTTTCAAGTAATCTCAACGTTTTTATCTATTCATTATGTTCTTAGGAATGCTGCTTATGCATATGCGATATTTGTTATTGGCAAGGAATCTCATCTTTATGAATGCTGGTCACTGGCGTAGCCAGGGGGAGAGGGAGGGGGAGGGGATTTCAAACCCTCCTGAAGTTTTTAATTTTGCTTGTAATTGTAATTTTGCATTGACGAACACATACAAACACACGCACGTACACAGAAAAAGTGTGGTTAAACACCCCTGGCTATAACACTGGCACCGGCCTTCTACTTTACTGCGTTGCAAAATTTTAGCAGTTCTTGTTAAAAGATGCGGCTCAGAGGCAGTGAAGTTCACTTCTTGGAGACTGGTATAACGGCGCCGTTTAAGTTGTACTGACTTGTTTAATAATCAGCCGATTAAAAAATTCTTTCGGCAAAACACTTTATAGACGGAGCTCTAAAGCTTGCAATGACTAATCGAAATTTGCAATGAGCTGTGATGAGTGCCCTCTAAAGTGTAAGCTTGGCGGTCTCATGCAGTGCGGTGTAATGTCATGCAGATGAGATGTTTCGTGGGAGTATGAAAAGTCTTTCATGAAAGAAAAAAATCACCGAGAGTAGTACTAGCCCGTACGTACATCTGCAGTATTTCTAATCAAATGACGTGTTTAAACCCAAACAGTAGATTGGGCTGCTTTCTTTATTGCGAATGACATTGGAATCTTGCACAACTTCCTCACCGTTCCAATGCAAAGTATTCATAAAGACGCACAAAAGAATGGATGTTTTGTAAAGATAAAAGCAAAGTTGAGAAATAACGAAATGCTGAGGCCACGACTGCCGCAGCACGTTGCAAAGCTTTCAGAGCGATACTTGAGAAGAATGCGAAGCCAATACAGCATTCTCTTTCTACCATCGTCCTTCACAAAAGTTTAAGACCCAAAGTAATTTGGTAATGGATACAAGAAAACGACCTCGAAGAATGAAAGGGAAGTCGCGCATAGCAATATCAAAATAGAGGCAGTGGCGATAGTTGCTGCTTTCAGGAGATCATTCATGTACAAACTTGGAAGAATAAAAAAGAAAAGAAGGAGAAATGAGGCGCCGTCAGGTAATCTTAGGGGTAGAAGTTAGAAAGCAGAAGTCGGAACGTTATCGCGGAAACAAAGATGAAGCTATGCAAATTTCGTTCCGACTGTTATCTCCTTTCCCTGATGCTCTCATGTACTGCGCTCATGGAACGTCTGAACAATATTAGTTAAAGTTTTGTTGCGTTTACCATTAGTATATAGGAAAGTTTCGGCACAACGAAGAGTTCGAGAGTTTGGCTGCGACATCTACAGTGTATGCGAAGAAAGGCATGAAAGAATGTAGCATGGCATGAGCAGGCACTGTACAACAGATGTCAGCGAATATGTTTCCGATATCATTATTCCTACAGCTCTGTAGCCCAGGTGTATTATTAAGATTTCAAATTTTATCCACTTCACCAGCTACCTATGCTGCATCATTCGTACATCTGGGTTTGTGCCGAAAAATTACATGAGTGCAGTTTGTACGGTGAGAGTTTCTTCTACGTATGTCGTCATACGTAGACTGATTACAGTCGTAGACTAGGCCGTGGAGAAAGGCATACGTTGCCGTGTCGTTCCAGGTGCGTTGCACACAGATATTGTACATCACTGCTTGCTCATCGGGTGGGCACCAGATAGTGGTGCGCTCCTGCCTGTGCGTGTTCTTCTCCATGGAAGGAGGGGGCAAGGCGTTTTTGCTTGTTTGTCCTTCAGGTTTGATTTTAGGAAAAAAGGTTCTTAGGTGGGCTAGTTGGTTCATGAACACTGTGGCATGAACAGCGCAGAAAACGGGACGAAGAACACACGCGCTGTGTCCTGTACGTTCTTCGTCCTGTATTCTGCGCTCTTCTGCCGCAATATTGATTTTAGCATCGTAGGCGAAGTTGAGGGAGGGAGGGGGAAGCAGGGTTGTAGTGTTCGCAACGTACGAAATATTCGTTTCAAAAGCGTTCTTGACGCCTACGTGAGGGTGTTTATTGGCTGTGGCATGCGGGAGGAGAGGCGTGCCCAGGGTTACCCGTCAGGTGGAAGCGAAGGTTCATCGCAGCGCTCCCTCCCCCCTCCTCCCTTACCAAGTCTCAAAGTACGGGCAGACTAGCGCTCCCCCCCCCCCTTTTTTTTAGGTGACTAGGGGGGGCCGCCCCCCCTGCCTTCCGCCCGTGCGCACGTCTATGTGCGGGAGCAGTGCTGAATATGGGCATAGTGTCACTTCTGAAGGCTATTCGAGGAGACGGAGACAGTACCGACATTCACATTAAAGCTAGCCTCCTGGCAGCAAGGTGAAGTTGGAAGCACAAGATACTGAAAACATGTACGTGAAAGTCCTTTTTCCAGTGAAAAACAGCGCTAAAAAGACGGGACAAAAAAGGACACGGCACCACGGCGCTTGTCCTTTCTTGCCCATCTTTTTAGCGCTGTTTTTCACTCGTAATCATGAACCAACCAGCATAAATGCGTAATCTTTTTCCAGTTCTTCAAATAGTCACAATTGTAAATTCTTGTGTTGACAATGCACACGCCTACGTTAACAACAAGAACAAAAGCCTATCGTTCATTACTTCCTCGATGACAAGACGATCATAATTTATGGAACTTTAATTAGGAATAGATGGTTACCCCGCTTAACAAACTGCGTAGAGGCTGCCTCTGGTGAATTTAAATGTACAATTAATGATTTCTAGGCGCAGTGGATACAGATTGCAAACTGCCAACAGAGGAAGTAAGGCTGGATTAAAAGCACGCTGTTATTTTCACATTGCTTCTAAATATTGCCTGTTGAGCCACCTATATGTGTGCATTTTCACGTGAAAAAACAAACGACACTTACTTCCAGGAATGTGTGAGCTTGAAGTGGCGTATGTTATAAAAAAGGCTTAAGTTGAAGTATGCATCGCAACGCAGTGAAGTTCGCGCAATAAACACGGAGTAACAGCGAATGTTCGCGTTCATGTTATCTTCGAACGCGCGCTTGGCATCAGAAGGAACCTCGAGGCTCTAATCTCATTACCACTATATAATACATGTTTCGCTCTCGTTCAGCCGAAATGTAAAGTGTTTTCTTAGTTTTGTAAGCTTAAGCGACTGCATTCTGACGTCCAACGCGCTTGTATAATACACTGGTCGTGCTTTTCTGCGTTAATATTATATCGGGACACTTTTCCAGTTGTTTTCGTGTTAAATAAACGCAGGTTGACACGCTCATGGGCAGCCGCATGCCTTTTGTCTGAAGTCACACTCTTGAAATATTAATAGTGAAAGGCACCTAAGAAAAAAAAACTTTTCTTGTTACATGAATGAAGTCGTTCGTAGTGTATAGGGGGTGGCGTTGATCGTCAGGATATTGCTACAGGCGGGGTTAGCCTGGCCGAGCTGGCCCACTACATCGTCTCTATCCATATACCACACTTGATGATCGATCACTTAGCCTCAAGTGTCTGGCAGAAATGTCAGAATATTGCAAGACGGTTCCTTGCGCTCTATCTGCTTTTCTGGCAGTACGAGTTTCTTGACTTCATGGCCGGTAAAGTGCCCACAGTCGTGAGCACGCTTAGCGTGAACACGGGAGCGCGTGCCGCGCAGTGATATCAGCGACGCCTGCCTATACCAACAAGAAGCTCCGCACATGCACAGTTATTTTTCTGCGTGGTTATTTTACTGACATGCTCATCACGTCATCGTTGAGCGTCTTCGACGAAGGTGTGCTAAGATGACACGGTGCGCGCGATGAGAAATAGTCTCGCCGCTAGCGCTCTGCGTATTTGCGAAGCCTCGCGTTGGAATAGGTAGGCGTCGCCGATAGCACCGTGCGGCACGCGCTCCCGTGTTCACGCTAAGCGCGCTCACGATTGCACATAGCGTCCAGTGCACGCCTCTCGCAAACCGCCGTGGTATGCTTAGCGGTAAGGCGCACTACTGCTATGATCGAGAAAGTGGGCTCGATTCCCCGCCAAGGCGGCCGCACTTCGATGCGGGCCAAATGCAAGAACACCCGTGTAGTTAGAATTAGGTGTACGTTAAAGATCCCAGATACTGAAAATTGATTTGTAGTTCCTCACTATACAGCGTGCCTCATAATGATATCGCCTTTTTGCGAGTTTAATGTTTTTTGCAAAGGCACTTGTAGTGGTAAGCCGCGGAGAAAGCTTGCGGTAATTTTCTTAAATGGCACGCCACATATGCCGCGGCAGAGTCCGTGCAGGCGGTAATGACGCCCATTAAGCTTTAAGCTATAGACCTGCCGTATCTTCGCTTAATATGACGCACAACAGGTACGTTACTGTAAGTCTTATTAAGTGAATGGGTGAGACGCTGTCGTGGAAAAACTGGGGCTTACTTTGTGTCGTCATCGGTGAGCTCGTTTTCGGCTAAGTAACATTCCACCGGAAGCGGCTGAAATGCGAAACATTCGTTAGTTCCGGGAACGAAATTTTGTAATTTGACCGCGTTTTGAGCGCTGAGATACAAGAGCCCTCATTTGAGACCCGAGCCATACTTAAACTGGTGGCGCCGGGGCACGAGTTATAAGTGCATATGAAACTATAGATCTGTTACCATGTGAAGCAGACCAATTTACCACGTTCCTTGCCACTCAGATCCTGGACCGCCGCTATGAAGCACGATGCATTTGAAAGCATGCTTGCTGTGATTTCCGCTTGGCCCACATTGCCGAAGCCACAGCTACACAAATTTTCGACGGCCGGTGCAAACCAGAACACCAAGGAAAGCATGGACACAAGTGAGGCAGCTTCGTTGCCGAAGTCGCCGCCGCATATGGATTCACGCTGCACATCGGCAACATTGAACTCTGAACCTCCGACTGACACGCTGTCTGAAGAAGACAAACCAATGATCATAGTGCTTCAGCCACTGTTAGACACACTTCATGTGTTCGCCGGCAAGCTGAAATCACCGTACGCTCAGTCCGTACAACAAGTACTGCATCTTCTGTGTCCAGTACTTGCAAGCCTTCAGTAGGCAGCATGACTCAACTAGCACTGTCATTATCAATGAGTTAGAATAGACTAGTACTGTCATTAGTAATGAATTAGAATAGAAAACTGAGCTAGTTTGTGTGGGTTCATACTTAGGGCTGTGTAGCGCTCACAAAAAAGGCGAGAGACGAAAAAAGTGCAGTCAACAAATTAATCCTACATGTCGATTACACTTCTTTCGCCCTTCGTCTTTTTTGTGGTCGCTGCACAGCCCTAAGTATGAATTAGTAATGAGGTTGAACATGTGTCAATATCTACAGTTGAACGTGACACGCCTGAGATCCTGCGTCCAGTAATATCGCGTTGTGAAGATACCGACATGCATGGAACACAGAAACATTATTTCAGCTCACGCGAATTTTTTGTATCGTCACTCCTTTCTATCTCCTTATCTTTGCATCCCTTTATCCTCTTTCCCCAGCGTAGAATAGCAAACCGGACGCGCGTCTGGTCAACCTTCCTGCCTTTCCTTCATCTTCCTCCTCCTGCACCAATTTTCCCCAAAGCTACATTTGCCGGCACCGCTGACTCAGTTCGATGCTTGAAACAGATGCGCTGGCTAACTCACCATCATACTTGCTACTATTTTTTTGGTGTGGAAGTGCGTGGCAGAAGCGAATAATCACACCAGGCGTCAAAACAAGTGAATTGGGCAAAGAGTGGTTTAGGGAGCTCCTTAAGTGGGAAAGGGCTGAGGGTGAAAAAGAGCGGCTATGAAAGAAAGTGAGCATTGCATTGGCATTCGAACACACGTTTCTTTTTTTTTATCGTATTTGAAGATGTAGTGTAATAAGAGTATTGTCACGAAGAGGAATGTAATCTGAATAAAATGTGCTATGTGATATGATAAACAGAGGTGAACTATCTGTACATGCCGCAATAACCTATTTCACTGAACTGGTCATGAATAAGAAAACGTATGACGTTCCTAATTTTCAACGTTACATGTCGTGAGATTTATTTGTTTGACGATAAAAGAAAGCGACTTCTGATATTTCGAATTGCATTTCACTGTATATCCCATGCTCGATTACCATCTTTTAATACGGAACTACGCGTTTGACTAGGTGACGCATTAGATGAGCCCACATAGCCTCTGTACACGTCCATACTTCCCTCCCCCCACCCACACACACGCATGCACGAATGCGAGTCTTGATTCATGTATTTTACGTGAGATCAAGTTACTGCACACTTGGCAATATTGCGAATGAATAGTTTATGCGCTGCTGGGCTCACTGCTAACGTAAACAAGCGAGCGTGCAGCTCATGCTAATCAAAGCGCCTGGCGCAGGAAGTGGCTAGAAATGAAGAAAAACAAAAGCCGCTATGGCGGCGCCCGTCGCGCAGCGTCTGTTACCGTACCCCTTCCATCGCCAGTGCACATTCACGGGCCGCTGTAGCGACGAGCGCGATTTAGAGGGGAGAAGTTGCTCTTCGTTGACTGGGCAAACTATACGCGAAGTACAGAAGCATATTGGGAAAGTAGTATTAAATTTCTACAAGAGCCTTAGTGACACTGAGTTTTTTTATTATGTAAACTTCTCAATCTAGCGGTATCGTTGATATGCAAGGACGCATTAATTTCGCAGATGAAACATGGCAGAATGTCATTATGATGTGTCGCCTCATGAGGGGCTTGTTTTCGACATATTTATGAGTAATATTGGAAAGACCAGGAAGAAAAAAATCACAGCATATCCACGGAGTGAATGATGATGAGTGGGCGAAGCTGCGGAGGTTCATCGGTAAACCGTGAATCTTCCGTGAATTCTGCCCAGTACATCATCACCGACGTGAGATCGGGCGCGTTTATACTAAAGGTTTGATGAGTTATGACGACATGCAGCTCACTTTAATTTTACATGTACGCTGTGAATTTTCATTGTTTAGAAAACCATTGCTTTAGAAAATATCTGGCGTCTTTCGTTAAGCAGCTGGCGTCTTTTCGTTTTGCTTTAGAAACATCTGGCGTTCTTTCGTTTTGCTTTTAGAAAACATCTGGCGTCTTTCGTTGGTTTATTTCATCAATCAACGGCGTTTTGAACAAAATTTTTATTGTTTAATCACGCACAGGAGAAATCACACCAGGCACTACCTTGGAGGTAAACAATGGCTGCTAATGGGAATGAGAGACAGAAGTAGTCGACTTTTAGCTAACACTTACACTTCTACTTCTACTAACGTTTCCTACTGGAACATGCCAATGGCTGCTAATGGGGAATGAGAGACAGAAGAATTCGGCTTTTAGTTAACGCGCACGCTGCGAATTTTTTATTCAACAACGCACAGGAAAAATCACAGCATATCCACGGAGTGCGTGATGATGAGTGGGCGAAGCTGCGGAGGTTCATCGGTAAACCGTGAATCTTCCGTGAATTCTGCCCAGTACATCATCACCGACGTGAGATAGGGCGCGTTTATACTAAAGGTTCGATGAGTTATGACGACTTGCAGCTCACTTTAATTTTACATGTACGCTGCGAATTTTCATTGTTTAGAAAACCATTGCTTTAGAAAACATCTGGCGTCTTTCGTTAAGCAGCTGGCGTCTTTTCCTTTTGCTTTAGAAACATCTGGCGTTCTTCCGTTTTGCTTTTACAAAACATCTGGCGTCTTTCGTTGGTTTATTTCATCAATAAACGGCGTTTTGAACAAAATTTTTATTGTTTAATCACGCACAGGAGAAATCTCACCAGGCACTACCTTGGAGGTAAAGAATGGCTGCTAATGGGAATGAGAGACAGAAGTCGGCTTTTAGCTACCGCTGCGAATTTTTTATTGTTCAACAACGCACAGGAAAAATCTCCCACCGGCACCACCTTGGAGGTCAAAGCGTAAGACTGGTTACGGACTACGACTACGACTACGAGGGACGAACGGGTGCCGCCTTAAGGAGCTTCGCCCCTAAAACTCTCAGAAGAAAATGGTCGTCCTCGTGTGCGTGGCGTCCACGGTTCAGGACACTGCGGTCTCTCGCCACTACAGTCAGTTACAACTTAGGAACACATGTTAACTCCCCCCACAGCTGTTACAGTTCCACCCAGAGAACATTTTCACACATTTCCATCTGCACATTCCCGTCACGACAAGCACGTATTGTAAATTTCAGGCAGGTAGTTTTCCCATACAGAAACATGCTCGTGTCGCTGGTTTTCGGTCGAAAAACGTGAACTTCCTGGCAAATTTTAGCAAAGATTTCGACATCACTGCTCGGAGAAACGCAATATTTGAAGTAGGTACGACGAACTTTGAATTACTAATATGCGTAGTACTTACATCAGCAGTTAAAACGTATAAATGGTTAGAACGGAAACCACCTATAGCTCAACTCTCTTGCTTAGATGAATGGCAGGCGCACCGCAGTTCTGGGGGCGGAGCTTGTACTTATTCATAGGTCACGACCGCGCATACAGTCTCACCCTGTTACTCTGTATAAGCTGGTTGTCAAGGAGCCAGCTGCTTAGCGGATTCTCCCACTGCTCCGGTAAAGGAGCTTGAGGGTGGTGCGGAAATGCGATACTCTGCACGCACTCTAATGCTATCTAGCTGAGAACGCACGGCGCCGAGCATTTTTTGCAAACGTCAGCGAAGCGGCTCGGATATACATTGCGGATCAGACACGCCGCCTGAACTTTCCGCTGGCTGGCAAATATATGCAGCTGCCTGGCTACGCAGCGTGGGACATGCTGACGGGACACCGTGACATCATTATGTGCTGTAAATTGACATCCAATCAGCTCGGCCTTGCTGCTACAAGTCGAGGTAAACAAGTAACGCATATTAATGTGCTCCGATGAACCGTGCGTTTTTCTTGTATGTAGTTAAAAGAAGACCTCTCGAAACCTCGGCGCTCGTCTGCGTGCCACTGACCGCGGTCTTGTTAGAGCGCCAAAATCCAAATAAATATTGACACAAACAGGGCACTGACACTGTCTCGTCCCAATTTTCTGTGTTGTCGGCTTGCAAGTTATGTGCCAACTAGTCAGCCTGTTGTTCTGCGAATGGTTGTAGTGTCCTATTTTTTTCGCGCTGTTTGCTTCCACATCACGGCATAACATTGACTTGATATGATAACATGGTGTAACACTGATCATGTCATAAAATTCACATTGGATTGATCAGTGATGGACGTGCTGCTCCAATTACTCCAAACTGCTCCAAAAGAAAAATTCGGCTACATGCTGCTCCAAACTCATTTTTCCTAGTAACTGCTCCAAACCTGCTCCGAAACGACGCTGGGAAACAGAAAACACTGAACAATAACCCTGTGATCCTCCAGCGATCCTAAACTAAACCGAAAACAAGTTATATGATATCATCCTACTATATTAGCTGCATACTAGCATATTGACAATGGCACAAGTACTGCCGCTGTCAAGTCTTTCTCTCTCTCTCTCTCTGGCATTTTCGATGTATATATCTGGTTTAGCTGTGTAATTGTGCCTGAAAAGCATATTGTTTTGGTGAAATGTGCGTGAGACTAAGTCGATATCATTGATGCCACAAGAACTGACACTTTAAGCCGTTTTTTTTTCTGCAATTTTAAACGCAGGATATTTCGGTGAAATAGGAAAAATAACAGATGTACTTGATCTCGTACCGATCATAAACTGCTGCTTTTGTGACGCTTATATGTGACTCTGGTTACATTTATAATTTGGTGCTGAGCTGTATTGGTTTTATATAATTTGTGCCACAAATACTGATATTTTACATACATCGCTTATCTTATTTAGTGTTCAATGACCAACCATCTGCTTTATTTATTTTTTGCAATTTGTAGTGATTACTGTATGTGGATTACGGTTAGCAATAAATATTAATATTTATGAGATGCTTAAATGATGCTTCGAACTCCAGGAGTCGTTCGGAATATTTGGCTATCTAATGCGAGAGCCCCAAAAGCCGCTCCAAAGCGGCAGTTTTTCGGTTCCAGATTCCGCTTTAAAACTCAAAATGTTGCTTCCATCACTGTTTTATGAATTGCTTTCGAAGAGTGACATGCACAGTATTGTTGTGAGCTTTGAGCTGTACTCTCAGAACACGATGCTTTGACACTGGGGATATAAGTATATGCACGCGAAGTGGCGCCTCTCGCACTTGAAACCCAATTTAATTGAAAGCAGTGCTTATATATACAGGGGCGAGACGACAAACATTCCGCTGAATTAGTACCTCGAAGTTTCTTACAAAAGGCAGCTATACAAAGCCACACTGTTCTCTAGGGGTGTGCGAATATCAAATTTTTCGAATACGAATCGAATACGAATATCCACCTTCGAATATCGAATCGAATATCGAATATCAAAGGAAAAATGCCTCCACAGTAACGATATCTTATTTAACATGTAGCTATTTGAAAAAAAAAAAAACATTAACAGCCTGACTGGCAACACAACATACACTGCTATTTCCAGAACACAATGTCCAGGCTAGCACAATGCACATCACAACACAAGCAAATATCACGGCACAATGAAAGTAATGACTACATGTTATCATGAAAAAATATGAGTTGCTCCACGTGATCAAGCAGCAGGCGCTCCCTTGTAACAGAGACACCCCCCCCCCCCCCGCCACCGAAAAGGCACACTTGCTTGGAACAGAAGTGGCTGGTATAGGGAGTTACATAGGGCAAAGCTTTGCCAGACTGGGGTACTACAGTCCTACAGTCCGCCACCAGTCCGCCACCAGTCACGTGGGACACTGTCTTTCTTCAGAAGTGGTCCCGCATAGTGAACGAGTGGCAGTGCGGCACGTTACGGCCGCATTATATTGAAAATGTACGGTTACATGATCGCCAACAGTGCTGCACGTCGGAGATGCATCAGCAATATATCATACGTATTGGGGCGCTCGTCGCAGGCAGATATCGTGCCTCCGTGTACTTACGATGTTTATCGCTCCTCTCGGCAACGTTTTTAGCGATACGAACGCAGCAGAAATGTGGAAGACGAGTTATTTTATGCATGATAATCGAATCGCATATTCGAATTTTTCGAATATTCGAAGTTATCGAATGTTCGAAACTTTTCGAATACACGATTTTCGAATCGAATACGAATATTTCGAATACACGATTTTCGAATCGAATACGAATATTTCGAATGTAATATTCGACGAATATTCGAAACTTTCGAATATTCGCACACCCCTACTGTTCTCATCATGCAATTTGAGTGCAAATATGTTACAGAAGAGAAGTAGCGTATAGTAGTTGCCATAAGGCGTTACCCAAGGGAAGGTTCGTTCTGTTCGTAAAATCTGCATAGATAAAAGGCTATTGCGGTTTAGACATCTTCTTATTCAGTAAGGTAAATACGGCTCTTCACAACAGTAAGGTCAACAGCAATGTTTACATTAAGGTCGTCTCTCTTTATGATGAGAGCATTAAAAGAGGCTTTGATCCTCTCCATGAAACGCTGTGTAACGACCACTATTTCTTTAACTTTATGCTTGCCCCAGTTTCTGCGATTAATTGCCAGTCTTCATTGTTCACATTGCTCAACAAGGCTCAAAGGAACCTTTGAAGTGGCGTATTAGCCGACACAAAGCTTGGGGTCTAATGCTATTATAGACGAAATTGGCTTCGCTAATATAAGATAAATTTTGCACTGTGTTATTATATTCGTAACCGCAACCGGATTTGAGGAGAATAAAAAGAGTGAATGTTAAAAAAAAATTGGCGAAGCTGGCACTAAGTCTCACAAGGCTTGAAACAATATTAATGAGAACTAACAGACAATAACGCCAAGGAAAGTACAGGGGGTGTTATCTGTAGTATTTAGAATATAAATGTGAAGAAAGTAAAGTGGACGAAAAGATGACTTGCCGCCGGCAGGGACTAAACCTGCGACCGAGTAGTTGCCATCAGGCGTTACCCAAGGGAAGGTTCGTTCTGTTCGTAAAATCTGCATAGATAAAAGGCAATTACGGTTTAGACATCTTATTCAGTAAGGTAAATATGGCTCTTCACAACAGTAAGGTGAGCGATACTGTCGATTCTGAAGTCTAATCTCTGGTTGCTTCTAGGTTAATAAGATTTAGCTAGGTTAGTCATGACGCGTGTATATATATATATATATATATATATATATATATATATATATATATATATATATATATATATATATATATATATATATATATATATATATATATATATATATATATATGTACATATAAAGGCCACAAAGTAAAATAATTCAGAAAAATTTTTGTTCCGAAACAAGGATTCGAACGTGCGGCCCTTCGCTCCGCAACGCGAAGTAGACGACTCGGTCACGAAGAATACGCATTTCAGCATAGCAACGGCGAGCTATTTATATACACCATTTACCGCTGGCTGTACGTGGAGCTCGGAAGCACTTCGTTGTGTTCACTTAGCTACCAACGAGATGGCGCAAAGAGCGCGAAGGGCGCGGTTTAAAAGTCGTCGCCCCACTCGTTGTGATGCGCGCACGCCTGCTACCTCTACCAACTCTATACCTTGCCCTACAGGGCGTGGTCACACCTACGGGCGCGCTTATCTCGTGATGGGGGCGGTTTGCACGTCTTGTGCTTTCACCGCAAAGTTGAAGTTCAAGAGCGCAGAAATTTCACTTCGCTCGCTGCAGCGGCCACGTTTTCGATAGGAGCGCGTTGCTGAAACACAAAGAAGTAACAACTGTGACAGTTCGCGCTCGACCTTTGTATACCTGTACGTTCATTTCGTGCGTCCTTCTTGGTGTTTGAGCAGCGCGCTTTAAGTGTCGAGCTCTGACAGTTCTTAGTTCGCGCTCGTCTTGTGCGTGTTCTTTTCATGCGTCCTTTGTGCTTGAGCAGCGCGCTAGAAGTTTCGAGCTGCTTGCCGTTCTTCGTGTTACATTCCAATTTGTTGCCATCGCATTCATTGCTTCGCCGTTGTGGTGAAGCTGCGACATTTTTTTCTTTCTCTTTCTCTATCTGCTTCCTTCTCTCTCTTTCTGTGTTTCTCTTTTTTTCTCCTTCTCTCTCTTTGTATATCTTTCTGTATCTTTCTATCTCTTTATGTCTTTATTCCCATAATTTCTCTCAATTTCTCTTTCTTTCTTTCTTTCTTTCTTTCTTTCTTTCTTTCTTTCTTTCTTTCTTTCTTTCTTTCTTTCTTTCTTTCTTTCTTTCTTTCTTTCTTTCTTTCTTTGTATAGCTTTTTCTCTCTATCTCTTAGTTAACGATCGGTGAGTGGTGCAATTTCCCCAATTTCTGTGGCACATACCCGTGATGATAGCCACTTCTTGGGCTAATTGTTGCCTTCTTCATTTTTAGTGGATCAGTGGTTCGCTAAAAAACGTAACATGAACATCTTAAACGTAACGTGAAAAATACCCAGGTCAAGAAAGTCAGTGTATAAAGGCTACACTCTGTATGATGGACAGTTCAGCTTTTGCTAATAGCAAGAAGCAAAATATGGAAAGGTCTATGCTCCCTGGTGAAATACGAGAAAATTAAAACATGATTGAAATAACGAGTAGTTTTTCTTTTGTTCTTTTTGCGTGTGTGAGTGTGCTCCTAGGCAGATTGAATGCAATTATTGACTTGTCTTGAAGCTCGTTGCTGGGAAATAATGATACCAGAACACTACCATAACGGATGCCGCGAATTACCTTCAAGGCATGCGTGATTTGTTTGACCTTGTACGTAGATATGGAATTCTTTCGCGCAGGACTCTTCACGTAGGTTTATCGCCAGTTTCTCACATTTATCCACGTACCGACTCAGCTAGCATTTGTAACAGCTTTTGAGGCGCTCGCAGACTGCCCCATAAACATAGCTTTGCCTTACGCAAAGTAATATCTCTTTTTTACAAGACGACCGCGCCCGTGGTAATTTCTGGCACCATCATCGACGCTATCCGAACGTTTCGTCTTTGTCAATCATAACAGCTGCTCTAAAACATAAACATTGCCCAAGGGCGCGCGCGCGTGTGTTTGTGTATGTGTAATGTGTAACGTTAGTTGAATTCAAAGATGTGGAAGTATGTGGCACTTTATGACCTAGATGACCCTGCCCCGTGTCTGGTGTTTTTTGCCATTATATACCTTTATCATGGCAGCTGCATAATATGACGCTGAAGTGAGGATACTGCCGAGAACGGTGTATAACATCGCGCTTCCTTTACCTTTTCCTGCATATCTACGTTCGTCCAGGGATGGGAGTTCCTGCCTTACATCAAATGAACTTTCATTTCGAAGGATAACATTGCAAAGGCCATTTATAGTAGTGCAGAAAGACGCATTTCAAATTGGACGACCGAAGCCTAATTAGCGATTGAAAAGGCATATCGGTGGAGGCGCTTTAACTGCTGGAATGCTACGCTTCTCATGCCGGTCTCACTGAATGGTATCATTAGCGCTTTGGTTCAGTAAAAGAAACATTCGATTTCTTTTTTTGTAATTAGGCAATGAAGGTGTCAAAGAAAGCAGATAACAAGTTAAGCCAGCTCTCGACTAGAACGTGTGGGCTGTTTTTCGGCAAATCCACGGTGCACAAGCAGCGGCTTTGGCTGCAGTGTTTGCGGCGTTCCGGCGGAGGTGTGCCAACACTAGTATATAGGAAACAGCCTTCGAACAAATCGCAGTGGGACATTTACCCTCGCAGTAAGTGGGCGTGCCCAGTGGTTCACGCTGGTTTTGCTATCGTCCAAGAACTCTCCTGCTAGCGTTTCCCTTGTCCACGATCGCACATACCACGGGATTTTTAGCCTGTGTGAAGGGGTTGCTTTTATATTTTAGGGACGAAGCACCTTAGGGTCTCGGCGTGTCGGCGTGCATCGCCGTCTGCTATCGCGATGTGCATCGTCGTGCCCTGTCCATTTGCTTGAACGTAAGAGAGGGCGCCACCGCCTCAGCGCTCGCCGTGTGGCGAGAGAGAGCGAACGGTGCGCGTTGACTCAACGCCACCTAGACAGTTGACTACGGAAACGCTCTTTCTGCGATGAACGCTGAACTACCAGCTCGCAAGGAACGAAAACGCACCCTCGCCCGCGAGAGCCAACGCCGACGCAGGCAGCGTCTGCTAGCGAGTTTCTTGTTTGAAAAACCGACTGCTCGTACTGCACAAACGTTCCCCGGCGACCGTGTATACATAGGCACACGATCTTGACCTGGTTTCACGTTAGTGGAGCTGAAACACTTCCCTAAATGCTTCGCCCCTCCCCAATTTTTTTGCTTTTACATTTTCAAACTTCTTTGGTTCAGAGCAATTGTCGCTTGCGATGTGCAATGTTCATCTCAGGCTATCGTGTTATATAATCCCTCCGCGGCGGAGCAAGTCTATCGTACCACTTCAACAAAACTCCCACTTGGTGCATCTTACTAAGTTTGCCGCATATGCGCTGACGTCCCTCATTTCATCGAAGGCCATTTTTAGCTAACAGGTTTCTCACGAGGTAGTGCATGTAACAATTTTGCATAAATGTATGTTTTCACAGCCAAAACTGATAAGACTGGTTACGCGAGGCGTTTCTTGGAGCGAGGCCATCAAATAACTGCGTTTGTCTTTTTTACCTAGTTTACGGCGTTAACTGCTAAGCCAAACCAATGAAAATGCGGGAAATATATCGCGAACAAGCCAACACAAAAAGACGGCAGGCTTCTACGACTTCGCGTAATCACAGCGGTACTTCAATAAAGACCTTCTTCTTTTTTCGAGCAGCTGCAGTGCGAATTTCAGAGTCCGTAATTGAATCGCACACTCCAAGAGGTTAATGAGTACATGACTGGCGCGTTTCAATACGTTGACACGTGTAGCGGCTTCGACGACTCGTTTATAAACGCTTTACAGAGACATTAATTCTTACAGGCGCACGTTACTTAACGTGAACGCTAATCATGTTTTCCGCATCATTTTCGCCAGATTTCATTCCACTTGAGTTAACAGTTCGCCCGAGGCAGCGGAATACAGTTTGAAATATACGCAAAACGCACTTTTAACAATACTGACTGCTAACGCACGTGATGTATTGCAAGGACCATGACTACAGCGCGTACCTTGATGTTCGTTTACACGTATTAGTTATAACTTGACTCAAATTTTAAGCAATAACCTGATTAGTATCTCGGCCTTCCTCGTCATGTATAAATTTCTATGAGCAATTATCGACACGATGTTTGGCCAGCTTAAGCAAGGGAACCGGCAAAACCTATTGCTGTACATCGAATAACGCAATAAAAAAGACCCCGGAAGATCTCGTAATTAACTATAGAGCCTCCACCTAGGTCGGTAACGTGAACGTTACCGACCTAGGCAGTAACGCCACGCAGTACAGTTAACGCGGCACCAGTTTGTACAAAATATAAATTTGATATAACGTGGTGTTCTTCCGGGTAATATGGCTGACAACGGCCTTAACACTTTCGAAAACGTGATTAACTAGTATTTCATCCACCCGTGCTTAACTTGCAGCGCACATATGTGTCATAGCGTTCCAATAATGCCGCGTAGTTATTTATAAAGTCGCACTTGTAGTTGTGCTAGAACAACTGGCTAAATGCTGCGCCACTTGCAGAAACTGATAACTAGCGGAAGCGTTCACGTACGTAATTATTTATGAGAACTTTAACTCATCCTCTTTGAACTTCAACTGCATATGCCTTCTCTATAGGTGCGTATGTAAATATAGCGAAAGAGTGAAATGAAAAAACTATAAATAGCTTCTTTTTAGCAGCTTACATGAATCTTCAACAACTAGCCTAAATTTCTTTTCTTGAGGTATACACAACTTAAGCTATAACTGGGAATAAATTGAAATGAAGAAAGCGAAATGTAAAACGCGCACACAACCTCGAAGCATGCTTCGTGAATCTTTTAAGGCACTCTGATTTTGCGATAGCCATGAGACATCGCATTTGGTTCCTGGTATAAATGAGCAATTTCGGGGGTGGATTAGCGTTATATAGCCAGTTTTTGCTACTTTTTCCTCAACCAAGCTACGGGCATATTGTTAGGGTTCTCACTCACAGACTGGCCCCCGGACGAACCGGGTTGAGCGCCGATGCTACGCGCATGTTGCACGCAGTATGCCGCATGCAGAGTTTCGAGAAGATAGTAATTCGTGGATGTCATCTCAATGGCGTTCATATACTCATGCTGTCCACAACAGATGTGAACGAGTCAAAAACACAACAACGACAACATCAACAGCAATTGCCAAGTGCTTCGAGCCATCTTCAATTCAACATGCGTGTACAGTTCTCGGCGATTGGCTGCAGATGGTGATTGGCTTGGCTGCAGATGGTGAAGGTGATGATAAGGGCGAGAGCTATCGTGACACATGGTGACTGCATCCGGTAAGGGGCCGTTAACTGTGGTTCTTGGTGGCGCTGCCGTCAGCATTCTCTGCTGGACAATGCTGACGCCTTGTCCAGCAGACCGCTCTTGGTCCGCCAACACGAAATATTTCAATGAAGCGTTCGTAACAAGTGTACTGCTTCCCAATTGTTTTTTTTTTTTTTTTGCGTCGTCAGTAAAACGCATTATTATGCCTCAGTTCAGTTCACATTGGGCAAGCATGAGCACGTGGCCTATAGTGTTCAAGGCACTCGCTTTCGGGCCAGCGGACCCGGGTTCAAGCTCTAGTCCGGGAAAGATAATTTATTTTGTTTTATTTATTATTTCTTTGGTGTCGTGCCAGCTTTGGGTGAGGAGGGTTTTTACTGCAGAGCTGTTATGCTCAAGGTTTGCAGTGTGTCGTAGATAGAAAACTATCGTCATCATGAACCTGCACGTGCTTTTTTCTACGTCTTCGTCGTCTTCCCCTTCCGCTTCGCTCACAGAACACGAGGCGCCGATTTGTCCGGCGTGGGATGCAATAACTCTGATGGGCGAGAGAACAAGTGCACAAAAGCAAAGAAAGAGAGAAATTCTTGGCGAGAAAAATTTCTTGATGATGCGAGATTCGAACTCGCGTACCCACGATTTGAAGGCAAACGTCCTAACCAATCAGCTATCCAGGCACGCCAGGCCCCGGAAACTGAGCGCCAGTTTCGGTTTCAAGTAACATGCGCACTCTTATAGCGGTGGCCGGTCATACTAAGATCTGGTTGAAAGAAGTGAGGTTCATTTGGAGGTTCGCATTTATTGTCTTTCACACAAATAAATAAGTTTGACTGAACTGTAAATAACTCTTCTTTTATTTATTGGTGTTTTTTATTCCTTATTTTGTGAATATTACAGTGGGCGATTCGCGGGAAGTAGTTAACTTGTGTTCGTAGCGCCTGCCTCCGCTAACCCTTGTTACTCGCTTAGCGGTAGCATAAATTGGATAACGCTCTGTTATAAGTATAATGCTCTGTCATAAGTATGAATGCGGAAAAGATAAGACATTTGATGTGGCGTGCAGCGAACGGAAGCCTTAGTCAGCCACGTCGAGCAGGTCAATCATGCATTAGACGAAGATGGCTAAATCGGGGCATCAGATGTTTTGCGCGACTCTGTGGTGCATTAACCCAGGCATTTCCAGTTCCGCGAAGGTTTTTCGGGTTTCCTAGTGACAACGGGTTAGCACAATTATTCGGGTTCATTATTTGAGCAGGTATTCATTTTGCATGAGTACATGAGTAAACCCAGTTCTCTGCAAGCTTGACTGGACTGACATAAGCGCAGTGCCGACAGCCTACCTGCTGCCGGTAAAATACGTTGAATGAAAGGCTTGAATGCGTGTTGGTTCGGCTACGCAGTTTGCTCATCTTTTACTTCGCATTGGTTCATCATAATCTTCGCATTGGTTCGGATATTCTGGGTTCAATGTTTGCTCATTATGGGCATATTTCACTAGTTAATTAAAGCTGCTTTTGGAGATTGACACTTTCGCACTACGTGTATGTCTCTGGTTTTTAGTACGAAACGTGTGATTAAAAAAAATTTGTACTTGTGTTGATCGAGTTTTGTCTTATTGTGAAATCAGTCAGCTTTAGTTCGTCCACTTCACAACACACGAACAAAATTTAAAAAAATGGTTAACTAAATTTAACGAATGGCCGCGTCGCCTGAGCGGCCAGCGGGCCTGCAAGAGAGCACGAACACATTCCGCTTGCATGCGAAGTGGGAAAGGAGAGCTTCCGCGGCAACCCTCCTCCTCTCGGTTTCGCGCGCTTTCCCCCTATTTTCTGACCTCACCAGTGACGTCATGAAAGAAACGTCTTGTTTGTGAATTATTTCTAGCTGGATACCTGGCGGCCGCTAGTGGTGGAAGTGGCGCTGCCGCAGCGTATCAGCATGCGAGAGCGCGTCCCATGGGAAGTATACGGAGTTTCCGTCCCCCTATAGGCACGCTAGCAGAGCTTGGCCTTGTATAGTATAGTACAGCAAGGAGGTGGGAGAGAGACGTGAAGGTGAGGAGGAGAGATGCGAGGGTGAGGGAAATGAGCAGGGGAGAGAGTGAAGAATAGCATTGAAAGAATGAGAAATAGAGAGAAAGAAGGAAAGAAAGAGAGAGAATCAAAGAACGAGAGAGAGTGAGAAGGAAAGAAAGGGAAATAAGAGAAAGAACGATAGAAAGAGCGAGAAAGACATAGATTGATAGCGAAAAAAAGAAATAGAAATAAACAGAGACAAAGAATGAAAAGAAAGCAAGCATAACCACGTATAGTATAGTATAGCAGGGGGTGGGAAAGAGGGAGGTGAAAGCCTAGCAAGCCAGGACCAGCTACGTGCACACCAGCTCGCTGTGACCCAGCCTTTCGTGACTTCGTGCAAACTGTTTTTCAGAACTCCACAATCACCATCTACACAGGTCAGTCAACACAGGCTTCACTTGAAAGAGTATCATATTGGACTTCTATTTTAATAGAACCTACAAGAACAAATCCACAGCTGCAGCGAGTGACATCAAGAATAAGAGAATGTTTATGCGACACCGGTCGTTCTACTTGTGGTGCGCGTCCCCTCAAGGAGTTTGAAAGGCGCGCGCAATGCCGCAATTGGTCGTCGCCCGCGCGCGCGCGTAGCGATCGATGACGCTCGCAAAAGCCCGCGCGTTCTCTGCCGGGACCCTACCGCCCAGTTGCAAGAGAGAGCCCACAGCGGTGACCACTAGCTGCGGGACCCGAGGCCCGCGCCGAGGCACGCGCGCTCTTCTACGTAGCGTCACCATTCGTCGAGCAGGACCTGTCGTTATCTATAGTGCGCAGGCGTGTGTCGTGTTATTTCCCGAGTGGCCGCATTGTGCCGTGTATTCCAAGTTTCTTTTTTTTTCCTTTTTTTGTACGCGCGTCACGGACGTTAAATTGTTTACTCCAGCTGGAAACATGAATTGTGAGTGCATCGCTTTGAAGGCGTATTATAGAGGTGGTTTCTAAGAGGCGCCTCATACAGGAACGTTTCATTCTTCTGAATGCGCCTTAACCAACACGTGGTGGAATAGAAAGCGACGTAATTAATTTCGCACATTGCTGTTTTTACTGCTCTGACAGCTGTAGGAAGGCGGGTAAAAACTATTGTTGAACTGTGGCTTGAAGATAATACCGACAATGCGAACTTGCGCTTACGACGTGGTGTTTGCGAAGTGTCTCTTGAATATGGGCTGCATTTAGATCAACAGTTGCTTCCGGAATTGGACAACATTTATGGCTGCATCATGCCACTCGGCAATGACGGTGTCAATTAGGGGAGAAATTAATTAATGCTGGAACAAATAGACGTATTGTTTACCTGTGAAGTGACTTGAATATGGAGCCTGGAATCGAGCTCACTCTTTCGAGTGAACAAGAGGTGATGTCATCCAACACCAGTTTCCAAAACAGCGATTCTATCTTGGGTGAGAATGCTTCTGCAGCGTCGCTAGCCGTTGGTGAAGAATTGACGTTCACCACGCAGTCACTAGTGCAGGTGATCATCTACTGCATCCTGTTCGTCATAGCCGGGGCCGGCAACGTGCCGGTGTTCGTCAGCTTGCTTAACAAACGGCACCGCAAGTCGCGCATCAAACTTATGATTCTGCACTTGGCCATAGCCGATCTGATCGTGACGTTTGTGATGATTCCGTTGGAGGTTGCCTGGAGGCTCACGGTCCAGTGGGCGGCGGGCAATGCCATGTGCAAACTGATGCAGATGCTCCGTGCTTTCGGCCCGTACCTCTCGTCAATGGTTCTCGTGTGCATCAGCGTGGACCGCTATTACGCTGTCCTGCACCCGCTCAAAGTGCACAGCGGCCATCGGCGCGGCAGGATAATGCTCACTGTCGCCTGGTACGCGAGCCTGATCTGTAGCATACCGCAGGTGAGTGACGTCAGCGCGGTAAGTGCGCAGTTCTTGCATGTGTTCTATTTTGCGCTCTCAAGCATGTGATAAAACAATTCCTTGTTCGGTGACGCAAGCCACAGTGGCAGTGAAGTAAATGCGAGCTTTTGCGTTTTTTAAAGATACAGAGAGAGGGAGAAAGAGAGGAAAGATAAGGAGGTTAACCAGGAAGAACTCCTGTTGGGTACAGTGAAGTTGGAACATGGAAAAGGGGTGCGAAAGATTGAAATAGGAGGAGAGAGTCTGTATCAAAACTACATAGTAATGCACAAACGCTTAAGAAGCTTGCATCCTGGCGATAAAATTACGCTGTAATCTTAAAGTAAGCATTTCCTGAGGTGAATTGTCAATGAGAAGGCATTTCAACACAAATGCGAAAGTGAAAATAGAAAAAGTGGAACACATACAGCTTGCCCATCTCAATTTATTTTTTTCCTGAACGCACACCAACGCATATGTTATTGATATTCAACCACGCGCACATGCAACGGTGAGTCACCGGCACACGGGGAATATAAAATATCAGCTTATCATACCTACTTAACTTTTAAAATACTAACGGACGCGTTTATGTGAATCAGTATCATTCCGATATTCCTGATGCTTCTAAAAACTGTACTAGTGCACGTGCAGAGGTATTTTAGAATATTTCTGTTGACTATGGGCAAAGATTTTTGCTAGTGAGAGTGGCTGTCTATCCAACCTATTCAGTTTTTCTAAAAATTTCTTACGAGGAACAGCATAATGTTTACAGTGTAAAAGAAGGTGCTCTATGTCTTCTTCTGCCTCTTCAAATGTGCATGTAGCACACGGTAGCACTTTAGCACACATGTAGCACTTTATCCTGTACAGGAAGCTCTCAGTGTTGGCAGTATTTAGACGAAGTCTGTGAACTATTGTTGCGACAGAACGGTTAATCTTAATTGTTCGCATTGTTCAATATTGCCAAATACTTCTGGTCACATGTTTTGCATGTTTTCATATGTTTCTTGTATTTCATGACAGCTGTGTTTAAAGTGCGGGAAAGTGCCGAGTGACTGTTGTGTGATCACCTTGATGAACTCCTCTGCAAAGTGCGGACGTTTCTAGTGTGTGAACATTGTTGTTGACGTGTAAATACGTGCGAACACTGATGACGTGTGAGCATTGTTTATGACGTGTGAACACTGCTTTCATGAATGGACATTTTCATGCGTAAATTTTACATCACTTTATGCTTATCGACAACTTTATAAGAGTATGAATCTGGGCATGTTGGTAATGCATAAGTGATCACGTAGTCAAAATTTGACACTGGACAACAGAAGGAACGAAGACGAGCGCTTATTTCCAACAAGGTTTATTTCGAGGAGCGTACACATATATACTCTCGAAATGCGAAAAACAAACAAATCCTTCAAGAAGCCCACAACTGCCATGCGCGAAAATCTTACATTCTCAGGAAAGACAATTCCTTTTGACAAAGGCCGAGATAGGGAGTGCTCGCAGTTCAACCCTAATCTAGAAATCCTCTCTGCCTCGATAATTTCTCTTGTCGTTTTATTTCTGTTTACGGAACGATAACGGTGTCATGCAAAAGCGGTTTGCAGCCACACGTGCTGCAGTGCAATGCCAAGAAACCATCGCGATCATTCCTGATGTTACAAGCGTGTTCCCGGAGCCGGTCATTAATACAGCGGCCAGTTTGTCCTATGTACTGTGCCGCATGAAAGAGGTATCTGATAGATTGCATTTGCTGTACACGTGACGAACGGGATTTTGTGCCTTTTTGAGCAACCTCGTTTTGCATTTGAAACATCCTTAGTGCACAAGTACGACAGCTTTTTCGGGGCAGAAAAAACCACCTTCACATTGGCCCGCTCCCCAACCTTTTTCAAGTTGTGGGAGACTCCATGTAGATACGGGATTAATGCAAGCCTCTGAGGCCTTACTGGCTCAACATGTGGGAGGGCTTGTTCCGAGAGTTCAAGCTTCTTGACCAAACTTTCCGCGACTGAAACCTGTATGTGAGAGGGGTACCCGGCATTCGAAAGTCGCTCTGCCAAGACCACACCTGTTGGGCCTACCAGCGCAGGAGCAACAAACCTCTGCTTCCGTACCACTCCGCCCACACAAAACTAGTTAAAAAGAGGTATTGTAAACTTGTGCTTTCGAAATGCATTACAAAAGGCTTGCCCCAATCTAATGGCCGCTAGTTTTAAAGAGCAAGCAGAGCTACTTTCAACAAATACTACTTGCCCACCTCAATTCATATCTTTTTTCTGAGGGCACACCAACACATTTTTTATTCCTATTTAACCACGCGCACATGCTTTGGTGAGTTGACCGCAGTGGTGGCTACATGGCTGAGCGTCCGCTTCCAATGCGGGAGGTACCAGGTTCGATTCCCAGTGCCGACCGGGAACCCACCGGTTTTTCCAAAGGGGTAGAGGAGTACACGTACCTGGCGCTCGGTTGTTAATTGGTACTCATCTCAAAAGGTGGCCCCATAAGGTTCTGTAAATGCCTTAACCCACCACAGCCCTGGTGAGCATCCGCCGCTGCTGTGGGAGCCAGAGAATTGCTGCCGCCGGGTACCTACCGGTAAAATAGGTACAAGCGCACTTCCGGCCTGGTGCTCGGCAGAACTAAGTTCATAGTCGCTTGGCAGGGCACCCACCCTGTGGGAAATTGGCGGCATAGGACCGCCAGACCTAAAAATAAGGTCAACCTCTTTTTTTTAACATAAAACTTCGAACAAGTACGCGGGGAGTACGAAATTTTAGCTAATCAAATCAGGTTAACTTTCAAAAGTACTCGCAGACCAGTTAATCGAACGTGAAATGTCTGAAGTGATTCCAACGACACATAGAATAGCCAACTTGCTTAGATGCTGAGTCGATGTCTTCGATGGTGCGCATACGTTATTTTAGTGCAAGAGTTCACGGAAATAAAATGAACGAGTGGATTTCTTATAAGTCTGGCATGGCTCTCGTAATAAAACATGTCTCAAAGTTTAGGAAATATCACGCCCTTACTTTTTCGGGCTTCCTTATTCTTGTGAAAACGGCTGCGGGTTTACAAGAGCATTCAGCAGAGTACGTTGAAAAAAGCGCAGGGACCTTATTTCTCGCTAAATGGCCGTCTTACCCAACGAGATCATTCCCGCATCTTCTCGTGTCGTAGAATATCTCTTGCCACCCACAAGGCAGAGCAATATCACCCATTTCCCAACCGACGCACGTAACAGAAGGATCGTTGTGCTTTTATTTCTTTAGGAATATCTGCTTGAGCTCGATGTATGTACATTCGTGCGCGTCTGTATAAAAAGAGTTGGTAGCGTTGCGTCAACATTTTATGGATATGATAAGGCTGAGAATAGTAAAAGAAATACTTTCGGTGTCTCCTCGCATCGTGTTTGCTCCTGCATCATTTTTCAAAGCTCTCGGTATTTGGCACTTCGAGAAAGAGCTTAAACAACGGCTACCATAGCGGAAGATCTGCGTGGGTTACTTTTATAACCTGTGGGCAATTTCACAGCATTTCACTAGGAGTGTTTTTTGACAATGATCGGCCACTTTTTTAATGTTATGTGCAGCATCACGTTTGAATGTTTTTTTTTATTTTATGGACAGTTATAGCGTGATAGCTTGGTGTGAATGTGAGCTCCGCAGCCGAAGCATTGGCATGCAACAAAAACACAAGACTTGGTAATGCATCCCTATCGACAACAACAAAATATTTTGCTGAAATAAGCAAACGATATTTCTGGTAAAGTATAAGCTGTCGGTCTCGAAATCATACTGAAGATTTTTGTCATGTGGAAACAGATACATTGGGTAAAGCGGTCAACGACTAAGGGATCGGGCTCGGGAACACGATCTTTCGATCAAAAGAAGCTTGAATATTAGTCGATGTAATGTTTTATGTGCTCTTGCATACCGCGCTTTCGCAAGATAAAGCTACGCGGAAAACTACGTACGCGATGAGTCGTGAAATACTTGACCTCTTTCACATTCTTTGAAATGGTCGACGACGCATTACTGACACACGCGTTATTCTATGAAAACGTGAACATGATTTCACCAGTGGAAACTTTCTATTGAACGTGTTCTTGCTATTCACCATGTCAGCAGCGCATGTTTTGATGCTAATGTTCGGTATATTGGTGTATGCTTCGTAGCAAATAAGTACAATTGTGAATGAGCGCTCCTTACGTCACCTCATATATATGTTTGGTTGCATTTCTCATGCTGGTTCTTTTTATTTCTGAACAGGTATACATTAATTCGTGTGGCGTAAATACAGTCGAAAGTCCAGCAATGTAATATATAAATTACATTGTTGTACTTTCGACTGCGCTTCAAATTAGGCATTCGCTTTGATAGTTATTTGAGTACATAAATGAACTGTTATATAGAAGCCTCTTTTTCTAAAGCATTCAACAATCTTCAAGGGACAGACAACCGTTCAGAACACAGATTGAGTAACCCCACTAATTAAAAGATTGTCTATTGTATTGCCTAAAACGAACCCTGTTTTTCTCGTTAAACGCGGACTTATATTTTTATTTCTTTACTCAAAATTACTTTTGGCGCCTCTCGCGGCAGAAAAGTGAAGTTGCACTTGTTGACGATCAGGTGACTTTTTACTGGTGTACGCTATTAATTGTCTGTATATTAACGTTGAAATGCAGCACCCATTTTATTATAATCTTTTCTAACTTAAAACTTGCAGATATGCCTTCGTTTGTACTGAGCAGAACAGTGGCGCCGCCTTCGCTTGATGCTTATGAGTGGTAGTATGAACGTTATTAGCTGAGGCCCTAGCGACACCTGCCGACGAGTTGCAGAAGTACGAATAGCGCCTCGCGGCCTCCGCAAATAGCTCCGGCAACGCGTTTATTGCACTAAATTAAATGGGGGGTTCGACCCATCATGGCAGCTTTGAGGTTTTCTCTGCTATGATCCAGTATGCTTCGAACCCTGGTCACGGTGGCCACGTTTAAGTGCACATTACGGAACCATAGCTGGTCAAAATTAATCCGGAATCCTCCACTACGTCGTGCCTGATAATCGCAATATGGCTTTAGCTCGCAAATTCAAAAATTCCAATTTTTACAAATTAGTGGGTAATATCAGCACTATCTCGTTATTTAGCGTAATGGAATCGCTTCGCCTCATGTCTCGCAATCTGTCTTTAAATTCTAGTCCCTTCCGAGGCCAGCAACATAATTCTACATTCTGGGGGGAATGAGAGCAGTGGGAATTAAAAAAAAACATGGCTGATCCCTCCGTCATAGGAATCGGTACAACACGAAATTGAAACGTGTCTTCACAGAAGTAGTGCTTATCGTGTAGTGATATATGAGAGCTTCTACAATGTCTATTGGTGTTTGGCAGCTATCGCCGTTTGACGTCGATGCACCCATGTTGACGCCTAGTGGAATGTCTCCATCGCGACGACTAACGCCGCCCATGATCATGATTAAACCGTTGTGGTACATGTATTTGGAATCAGCGAATTGTGAATCGCGTGTAAAGATGACACCAACAAGCTCATAATCAAGACTGGTACCCGATATGCACTTCTTCAAAACGTGGTCAATTAAGGAGAGACGCGGCACGGTGTGCGCTCACTAGTAATGGGTTACTGACGCCTGTGTTCATGCGTACACTACCACACTGCGCTTTTTAGCAACACGGGAGGCAGAGGTTCGTAGCTTGAGCCACAAACGCGTGCGTCCCGCTGGCCTCTGTCTCGCTACACCAAGGCACGACATTCGCCCGTCGAAATCGCGTCCTTTTTGCAACGCGTATTGCAGCAGTTTTGTTAGTCGGTGCTCTCGCAATCGAAGCAGTCGGCGGCGGAGAAACCCCGTTGGTGCGTGTGGAACTTGCACTAATCCGATGAGACGGCGCAAGCTAACACAAAGCGAAAGGCAAAGAACGTAACGACGTAACTGCCTCTAGGTTCCCTCGCCGACGCCAGCGCGGCAAGTGTTCCTCGCGGGTGTCGAGGCGCTTTAACCATGACCTCCGATATCACGCGCAATCTCGGAGTAAGCGCTATTAAATGTCTATCGTGACGCATTACTTCTTTTTACCTCTCACAGACGGCGGCACCGCCCCGCCTACCTACACCACCAACAGAGAGCACCGTGCGAGAGAGAATGTGTGAAAGATATAAGGCGCGTTCGTGGAGTGTCCGTCATCTGCCAAGTTGGCTTAGTCGGTTGAGCGTCAAGCGCTTACCGTCGCGGCCGCAAGGTCGTGAGTACGATTCCCAGCGGCGGATCTTTTTCGTAGTTTTTTTCTATCTCACCCGTTGGCGTCCATTTTATCAACGTCATAACCGTGACGGAAGTACTTGGTGGACCCCGGCATAAAACACTTTCGTGTTAATTCCAGACTGTCCAGCGAAGCAAACAAAACTGAGGTTACATGATATTTTAACAAGTTTTCGAAATCATTTATTTTCTGGGTAGGCATTGGGTGGCTTCGACATCGCGTGCTCTTTCTAGCGTTCGTCAGCTTCTTGAGCGGCCCCTTAAAAGACAGATCGCACGCCCTTCGAAGCGCATGTTTGGCATCAAATTTTCGCAAATCCAGAATTTTCTTGGTGTGTACGATTCTTCATGACCGCCTACTTGTATGGAGTCCTGCGCTGTTTACCGTCATTGCAAACACTCACACTATGACAGCGCCGAGTGCAAAGACTGTGCCGTCGATGAAACTCTCGAGCACCTCTTGTGTCACTGTCCGACTTAGGCAAACGAGAGGCTTCACCTCCGTACTGCTCTAAATTACTTGGACAGAAGCGCTTTCACTGTCGAGAAGACATTGGGACCATGGAACTGCCCATCACAGTTACGAAAAGAAACGAAAGCGCAGTTGCCTTTTTATTGCGATAGCAATTATATGGACAGTCTCGGCTGGATTTTGCCGTCGCCGTCGCCGCCGTCATGCACCGTATATGTATAAGTATGTATATATATATAAAAGCCCCAAAGAAAAATAATTCAGAAAAATGCTTCCGAAGCGCGGAATCGAACCAGGGACCTCTTCCTCCGCAGCGAGTGGCGCTATAGCCACTACGCCACGAAACGCAGATCCTCCACGTAGGTAACGGCGAGCGTTATATACACACCCTTTACCGCTGGACAGACTCAGAGACGGCTGCGCTTATAAGCGTTTCTTCATTACCAGCGAGATGGCGTTAGGAGCGCGACAGGCGCATTTAAAAGTCGTCGGCGAGCTCGCTCGCTTCTTATACTTGCGCAAAGAGAACCTTGCCCTTCCGCTGTCTGCTCGCGCGGTTTTCTTGTGCTGAGGGGAAGCGGGATGTTTCACGGTTTCACGCTTTCACCGTGATGTCCGCGCTCATGTTACGGAGCGTACGAAAGCCACTCGAGCTCAAGGGACGCCGCTAAACGAACAAACAGAAGATGAGCGCGAACTATCAAGTGTCACAGCTCGACACTTGAAGCACGCTAGTTTCCTTCGCTGCTTCGGCCGCCTTTGCAACAGGAGCGCTGTTCAAACTGAGAATATCCATTGGCGAGCCTCACTTCATATAGCATTAGTTTCTTGCTATCGCATTCATTGCTTCGGCCTGGCGGCGAAACTGTGACTTTTTTTAAGGATAGCGGACTCATTCACCGTCTGTGATATCAAACGCGGATTGTTACGTCGGCTGAAACAGTGACTTTTCTCTCCTTCTCTCTAACCTTCCTTCCACAGCGCAGGGTAACCTACCGGGCTCAGCCCTAATTGACCTCCCTGCCTTTCTTGAATTCTTATTCTCTGTCTATTATCAAAGTAGTTGTCGTAGCCGTGCGTTGTTACGCAGTCATTATACAAGCAGTGAATTGAACTCGGAACCATTTATTCTGGCGTGGTAGGCCGGACGTGAAACGATACGCACGCGGTGACTTCGCGCGCACACGCACACACTTCTCCCCGCGCCGAATCCCAGTGTTGCCTTTCCGCTCTCGCCACCGCCTGTCGCGCGGCATCGCCGTAGTCGGTAGTCCACGACAACCCCCTTTCTTCGGAAGGGCAGGCTACAGGTCCAGAAAGCTTGGAGGTCGACACAGGCGTCCAGTTCTTGTTATTGTCACTGGTCGCACGTGCTTGCCTGTACGCCTCGTGAGCCCTGTTGAAGTCTACCAGATAAGATCTTGGTTGACCGGCTTCTTTCGTCACAGCCCCATGGGATGCTGCCCCACTAAGAATTCGCACAGCTGTCTTCGGTGGGATGCGTTCTCTACTTCGCACCCTGTGTCGCACTTGGCACAGTCGCACACTGTGTCGCACTTGGCACTTGGCACAAGTGCGGCGGACTTGGCATCTGTATGCTTCGTTCTTGCGCCTGAATTCACTGTCGTCCCACTTCGGCTGAAGCATTTTGGTGGTCGATGGCAGAGTTGTGTTGATGCGGCGTCCCATTAGGAGTTCTGCTGGCGAGAAGCCTTCCACTGTTGGTGTGGCTCGGTGTGACAGCAGTGCCATGTTTATGTTGGGAGATTTCTTCAGGAGCTACTTAGCTGTTTGCACTGTACGCTCAGCCATGCCGTTACTTTGGGCGTAGTATAGGCTTGAGGTTATGTGGTTTGTGCCCCATCGTTTCATCAGTTACCTGAACTCCTGTTGTGTAGGGCAGGAGTGCGGCGTAACCCGCGGCAGGCCGACAGAGAGGCCGAACGACGGGAGGGCGCGTAAAGTGACGACGCGTAGACCAAGCTTCGGCGAGGCTGACGGGAGACTGCTCTCCCGCGTTTATTGCAGGTTGTTTTAGGAGGGGGAATGTAAGGTCTGGCTTGGCGAGAAGGGGGGATAGGGGGATGGTGGTGTCGTGAAAGGCAGAGTTAAGCAGAAGGTTTTTCTTTTCAAATGTAGTTAGAGACGTTCTTTTTCAACTGCTCTTTTGAGAGGCACCCTCGGAGGAGAATTTGAGCCGACGGAGGGGAGCTACATCCGGTCGTTCCAGTCGCGCCCCATGCCCGAACGAGCGAGCGCCCAGCAGGGGGCTGCTGGGCGACCGGCGACCGAAACCCGAGCACGTGTGTGCGCGTCGCCGCTGCTTGTTGGAATGTGCCGTTTTTAGAAAGTGCACTAGTTTTGTTCCGAAGCAGGATTCACGCGACCACGTAAACTCGCATGGGGATTGGTTACCTTCGGCTTGCCTGATTGGTCGTAAGAAGCCGATTGCCAATTGGTGGAAAACCCCGAGGTTCGCGTACCCGTGGATGCTGCCAAACTTAATTTAAGCAGCGACTCGGGCCCATTTTTAAGAGAGCGGACTCGGGGCCCACCAGCCTTCGCATCGCCTTCGCACCAGCATCGCACCACCAGGAACAATCATGCAAGCCGACGGGGTATGCCATCATTTTCTATGTCTTGTATTCATTGCCCAGTGTATCTTGTAAATATAAGTTGTGTTAGAGAAATAAACCGCCCAATGAGTGCTCTCCGGAATCATCGTGTCGACTCCTCGTCGCTTGCCTGTGCGGACTTGCTCCCACACTTCTTCGTCTCCTGGTCTTCCGATGCTCTTAGCCTTTAACAACCCCGACGTTTCGCTACAGTGGTGTCTTTCTTCGAAAGCGCGGTTTCCAAGAAGCCAGCCCCGAAGTCTCCCCGAACCAGTCCCGAACCCGAACCAGCCCCGAGGGTCCCGAACCAGCCCCGAAGTCGAGCCAACCCCGAAGCCAGCGCCGAAGTCGAAGCGCAGGGACGCTCAGTTCGGATGTAGGAGGCGCAGTGACAACGGCCCATAACCGTTCGAAGAAAAAGACGCGCCCTGTTTACCATCGGTTTAACGACCAACGCAGCGGCTCACGGCCCGCGGGATTCCGGGAGGCGGCGCTAAGGAAGCCAGGACGGTGACACCAATAAATCTCGCATAGTGTCCGCGGATGGCCCGTCAGCGGAGACGGTATGCCGCCGAGTAGGGATGTCATGGTCCCGCTAACTAACCGGCCGCACAGTGTATGTAACACGATCGGGGGAGCTGAACGGCGCCAACATCGCGTGTGTGTGTTTTTAGTGCACTTCTAGGAATGTCGCTTGTCGGCCGTTTCCACGTCTCTCTCTCTCAGGCAGGTGGCTCAAAAAGCTTCAGATAGAGAGAGGGTGGAGGCCTCCGGCCGACGATTTTACAGTCGGCCCAATAAGCGGTCTGAGTTGTTTTGATTTGCCGTGGGGAAAACTGGGAGGAGCAATGATGGTGTTAAAACCTGGCTCCCGGCTCCTCACGAGGGGTTCTTGTCGCAGGAGTGGTGCCATGCACTTGTCGGCTCTGCTGAATGATGTTGCGAAAGTTCCTATGTATATAGCTGCCACTTAACCTTGTATATATTCTGTATATAAACGTCGAGTTGTTTTGCTAAGAAAAGGAGTCGCCTCCATCCTTGAGAGGTAGCATCAACCACGACGAAGCAAGGCAGCTACGGACAACCTTCCACTCCCTTCAGGAATTGACGGCGGCTACGCAGCCGAGAGAGCTCTGCTCTGGAGTCAAGAGGAAGTGGGGAGAAGGTTGGGAATTTACTGGGAAGAAGGGCTATTGGTCAGCGAGGCACGGGTCACATGACCGGCATGGCCACGCCGGATTGGTGGTAACAAAGAGGCATGGAAGAGACCCAGCTCCACCCAGTAGCATGAATAGAGAGCTCAACCGCACTGGTGTCTTAGTATGTCACCAGGGGCCGTGCGACACAACTCCCACGAGGCAAACTGTGGACCATTGTCCGTGCGGATTGTTCTTGGCATCCCAAGTCGTGCTATGATTGGTTCCAGAACACCGACAACGTCTTTAGTAGCTGTGCCACGTAGTTGTTCGAGCTCGAAGAATCTAGAGTAGTAGTCGACAACCACGATGTACTCTTTCCCTTCCAACGAGAAAAGATCAATGCCGATGGTATCCCACGGATATGCAGGCAGTGGTGTCTGGATAAGTGGTTCGGTAGCAGGCTTCCTATGTTCTTGGCATACCTGGCACCTTTGCACGTATTCTTCTATCTCTTTTCCAATACCTGGCCACCATACGGATTGTCTTCCTCTTGCCCGACACCGAGTTGTGCCCATGTGGCCCTCGTGAAGTCTTTCGAGCACTTCCAGTCTGAGACTTTGTGGAATTACGAGTCTATCACCCTTAAAAAGCAAGCCTTCGACTAGCGAAAGCTCGCTGGCCACTTCTGCATAGCACTCGAGTTCTGGTGCTAGGCCATGTACAGAAGGCCATGGTGTAGTCATAGGGTCGTCACTGTACTCAATGTGGTGTCTGCTTGGACGCTAAGCTTGATCCTTTCCAGCATGTGCTCTGATGCTGGTAGCTGCTCCAGGGCTCGGGCTTCAAACTCCTCCATGGCGCTTTCGATGTCTCTGTCGGCGCCTTTAGCAGCGGGGTGCTGTTGTGGCTTCCGAGACAACAGGTCAGCTGTGAACATTTTGTTCCCTGGTGTGTGAGAGATCGTGTAGTCGTACTCCAGAAGGCACATGCGAAAGCGTTGCAGTCTTGGGCTCAGTTCATTCATGCGCTTGGTCGTCAACAGAGAAACCAGTGGCTTGTGGTCTGTTTCAGTGTGAAATGATGAGCCAAGAAGGTACTTGCGGTAGTGTTCGCATGCCCAAGTGATGGCTAGGGCTTCCTTCTCAATTTGCGCATATCTCTGTTCTGTCTCGGAGAATGAGCGTGAGGCATATGCGACTGGTAGTAGCTTTTCGTGCGACTGCTGTAGGAGAACTGCACCGAAGCCATAAGACGATGCATCCACCGACAGTGTGTATGGCCTTCTTGTGTCGTAGTGCGCGAGGACTGGTGTTGCACTTAGCGCCTGCTTCACACTTTCAAAGCTTTGCTGTTGTGCTGGGCCCCAGTACCACTCGGCTTCTGCACGCATGAGGTCTCTCAGTGGCTTAGTCATGTCGGCAAGACCTGGAAGAAACTTTGCCAGATGGTTTGCTGATCCAAGGAATGACCTGACTTCGGACGTATCCTTCGGCGCATCGATCTGTGTGTTGGCCTCCACTTTGTCTGGGTCAGCCCTGATGCCTTCTGCAGAAACAATGTGTCCCAGAAACTTGACCTCGCTCTGTCGAAATGCACATTTGTTGACGGTGAGCGTGATCCCTGCCTTTGAAAGCCGACTCAGCACTTTGTGAAGATTTGCATCATGTTCTATGACTGTTTTACAAGACACGATGATGTCGTCCTGCAGGCATGTCAGTCCATCCAGTCCCTCTAAGACTCTGAGCATCTCACGCTGGTAGAATTCTGGTGCCGTTGAAATGCCAAAGGGCAGTCTGAGGAACTGGAACCGCCCAAATGGAGTAATGAACGTTGTAAACTCACGCGAGTCTTCGGAAAGAGGCACTTGACAGTAGCCTGCACGTGCGTCTAAGCGACTGAAGACTTTTGCACCGGCTAGTTTGGCAAGGCATTCGTCAACTGTAGGCATCAGCATGCGTTCGCGAATGATCTGCTGGTTTAGCTGGGCATAGTCAACACATATCCTCAGTTCATTGTTCCTTTTCTTTGCAATCACCATTGGGAAGCACCACTCTGCCGCTTGTTCCACCTTCTGTATGACGCCAAGGTCTTCCATCCTTTTGAGTTCCGTCTCGACGAGAGGGAGAAGAGGAATACGCTGACTGCGTAGGGCTTGGCGTCGCTGGTCACTATTATGCGGTATGTGGTCTCCATCAACCCGAGTCCTGATGTCAGCTTGGGGTACTGTGCTAGAATGTCAGGGATGTCACACTCTTGCGTTTCTGCCAACTCCTGTGGCCTCTGCACGATGCCCAGTGACTCTGCTGCTGAACGACTGAGAAGAGCTTCTCTCAGCCGTTTGATGACGAAGACCTTCTCTTCTACCGTTGTGCTTCGCCATTCTACCATGGCCCTAAAGTAGCCTGCTGTGTCAATTGGCACTTAACCTGGGCCAGTCAGCGCCTGATTTGTTGTTTCCAAAGGTCCCATGGTGTCCCCTGTGGTAGTCCTTAAATGGCACTGCAGTGAATTCGGCACCTGTGTCGACATTGAATATGAGAGGTCTGCTGTTCACCATTGCCCTCACTCTCCAAGGCTCGTTAGGCGTCGTGCTTCGCACCTCACCGATATGCAGTTCTTCCATGCACTGTCTATGCTCGGACGAACGGTTAGGCATGTCACTCTTGCGCGCATTTGAGATGCAGACTGCTGCGTAGTGGCCTTTTTAGGGGCAAAGCTCCTTAAGGCGGCACCCGTTCGTCCCTCGTAGTCGTAGTCGTAGTAGTAGTGCGTAACCAGTCTTACGCTTTGACCTCCAAGGTGGTGCCGGTGGGAGATTTTTCCTGTGCGTTGTTGAACAATAAAAAATTCGCAGCGTGCGCGTTAACTAAAAGCCGAATTCTTCTGTCTCTCATTCCCCATTAGCAGCCATTAGCAGCATGTTCCAGTAGGAAACGTTAGTAGAAGTAGAAGTGTAAGTGTTAGCTAAAAGCCGACTTCTTCTGTCTCTCATTCCCATTAGCAGCCATTGTTTACCTCCAAGGTAGTGCCTGGTGAGATTTCTCCTGTGCGTGATTAAACAATAAAAAAATTTGTTCAAAACGCCGTTGATTGATGAAATAAACCAACGAAAGACGCCAGATGTTTTGTAAAAGCAAAACGAAAGAACGCCAGATGTTTCTAAAGCAAAACGAAAAGACGCCAGATGTTTTCTAAAGCAATGGTTTTCTAAAATTCACAGCGTACATGTAAAATTAAAGTGAGCTGCAAGTCGTCATAACTCATCGAACCTTTAGTATAAACGCGCCCGATCTCACGTCGGTGATGATGTACTGGGCAGAATTCACGGAAGATTCACGGTTTACCGATGAACCTCCGCAGCTTCGCCCACTCATCATCATTCACTCCGTGGATATGCTGTGATTTTTTTCCCCAGCTATTGCACGTCTTGCCCGCGGCTGGACACTGCGCTTTCGTGTGGTTGCGGGTCCCTCCGCACCACCGACAGCGTCGGGTGTCGTCGCTTTTCGCGATGCGTAGAGGGCATGGAGGTGCTCGAGACAGAGCTTTTGTTCCTTTCTGGATGCCCTTACCATGGCCTGACTTTCAGACCTCGTCGACAGCAACAATGGGGTGCTCCTTGCGGCGCATTTCTGTTTGCTGCTGCTTCACCACCTCAGAGTTCCTCGCCAATTTCGTCGCTGACTGCAGCGTCGGCTTGGGATCGAGCTGCATCTTCTCGCTCAGTCCGACGTCAAACAGTCCGACCACGAGACGTTCGCGGATGAGCTCGTCCTGAAGTTCATCGTATTCGCAAGCCTCTGCCAGGTTGTGTAGGTCCGTGATGAACGCTTCGACCGGTTCATTGGGTTGCTGTACACGGCAGTTGAACCTTGCCCTCTCGTAGATAACGTTCGTACATGGTATGAAGTGCTCCTCGAACTTGCGTTTGACGGTAGCGTAGTTCGTCATTTCGGCGCCTGTCAGCTTCAGTGACGCTAAGATATCTTCTGCCTCTTTCCCCATGGCGTAGAGAAACGTGTTCACCTGCGTATTTTCGTCCCGGAGGTGCAATGACGACACAAGCCGGTAACGTTCCCATCGAGCGATCCAGCGCTTCCAATCCGCCGGGTCCCGGAAATCGAGCTTCTCGGGCAGCTCGACGGCGAAAGGATTGAAGAAGTTTCCGCCATTTTGCTGCTGCGCCGCGGTGGCTCTTTGTGCGGCGTCTCCTTCCCCCTCGTCGGATATGCTGGGAGCCGATTGCTGTGTGGATGCTCACCGCTTGCTTTGTGTGGTTCACTGTGCTGTTGGCGTCACCGCTGCCACCATGTCGTAGCCGTGCGTTGTTACGCAGTCATTATACAAGCAGTGAACAGAACTCGGAACCATTTATTCTGGCGTGGTAGGCCGGCCGTGAAACGATACACACGCGGTGACTTCGCGCGCACACGCACACACTTTTCCCCGCGCCGAGTCCCAGCGTTGCCTTTCCGCTCGCGCCACCGCCTGTCGCGCGGCGTCGCCGTTGTCGGTAGCCCACGACAGCAGTGACCCGTGTACTTAGATTTAGGTGCACGTTAAAGAACGCTACGGTATAGTCTAGTGGTTACGGCCCTCGACTGCTGACCCGATGGTCGCAGTATCGAATACCGGCCGCGGCGGCCGCATTTTCGATGGAGGCGAAAATACTTGAGGCCCGTGTGGTTACATTTAGGTGCACGTTAAAGAACACCAGGTGGTCGAAATGTCCGGAGCCCTCCACTACGGCGTCTCATAACCATATCGTGGTTTTGGGAGGTTAAACCCCAACAATTATTATATTATTACTACGGCATGCCTCATAATCACATCGTGGTTTTGGTACATAAAACTCAAGTATCAAAGAAGTCGCGAGTTATTTGCATGCGAGCACACGTTGAGGACATTATTAAAAAGAAAAACCAACGCACCTTATTCGAACGCACTTTATTCGTGTTGAGTAGAATCGTCCAGGAAGCTTCTTGCAAAGGCAGGTGGTTTAATATTTTCACCGGCAGCTATAGCTGTTTGGGGGTTTTGCCCAGCTTACATCGCTGCCTCCAACTCAATACGACACGACATGGGAATTCCACCACTGATCTACAATGCGCACGGTTGGATTCAGACGCTGCTGCTATGTTAGGGTGATGGCGTTGATTTGCCTGATTGAGGCGGTGCTGTACTGCAGCCTGCCAAGTCACGTGACGTTCTTTAGCCCTTCTGTAGATTAGTGCCAAAGGCTTACAACACGGAACTGTGCGTAAAATAATCATGCATTTTACATAAACTACGGAAAGGTACAGTGCATGAGAAAAAGAAAAGATAAATCGAAAAAGCGCGTGTCGCAAACTCCCATTCTACATCAAAGAAGTACGCATGTTGGATGGGGGCATATTGATTTCCTCTTTTCACTTATAATAAAACAGCGTTGCTCATTATCGAAAAATGGCCCTCAAACGTAGTAGCAGGGAGAGGTGGGGGGGGGGGGGGGGGGCGAAGAACTTTTCTGAGACCCCGAAAAAATGGATCATGCGATTCTATTCCTTGGCAACTAATACAAGTGCACTTGCGAGGAACCCACTATGCTATAAATCATTGTAATTTTTGAGAACTAGGAAAGCAGGCATTATGCCATTTTTCGTCATTCTACGGAGAGCCGTGGTACCTGCTAAACGCATGTAAGGCATTATGCGCACTTTGTTGATGCTGTGCCTGATGACGATGAAGAATTATGGCGGAGCCCTTTGTAATGGGTTGGAAGCATTCAACAACCTTCTCGTTGCGCATTTCGCATTGTGTGACGCCTGGTTACAGAATTCGCGTTGTGCGACGCTTGGAGCTTATTTTACTCTTCTACCACGCTATATTGCACATGCTAATGTGGTTCCTTCCCGACATGAAGCCTGTATAGGACCTTTTTGCAAAGCAGTTTCAAGCACCGACATGGCTCAGAGGTTGAATACTGGGCTCCCACGCAGAGGGCCCAGGTCCGAACCTCGTTCCATCCTCGAATTTTTTTCTTATTTCGTTTTTTTAACACGAAAGTGTTTTATGCCGGGGTCCACCAAGTACATCCGTCACGGATATGACGTTGATAAAATGGACACCAACTGCTGAGAAAGAAAAAAACCAAGAAAAAGACACCCCGCTGGGAATCGAACCCACGACGTTGCGGCCGCGACGGCAAGCGCCCGATGCTCTACCGACTAAGCTAAGTCGGGAGATGCTAGATGCAGCGCGAACGCGCCTTATATCTTTCACACACTCTCTTTCGCGGCGGGCGGAGCGGGGCGGTGCCGCCCTCTGTGAGATGTGAAAAGAGGTAATGCTTCACGATCGACACTTACTAGCGCTTACTCCGAGATTGCACGCGATATCAGAGGTCATGGTTAAAGCGTCTCGATACCAGAGAGGTAGACTGGCCGCGCTGGCGTCGTCGAGGCACCCTTGACGCAGTTACGTTCTTCACCTTTGGCTTCGTGTTAGCGTGCGTCGGCTCGTCGGAGTAGTGTAGCTTCCACGTGCACCAAAGGGATTTCTCCGCCGCCGACTGCTTCAATTGCGAGAGCACCGACTAACAAAACTGCTGCAACACGCGTTGCAGAAAGAACGCGATTTCGACGGGCGATGTCGTGCCTTGGTGGAGCGAGAGCAGCGCCTGCGAGACAGAGGCCAGCGGGACGCACGCGTTTGCGGCTCAGGCTACGAACCTCTACCTCCCGTGTTCCTGAAGCGCAGTGTGTGTTATGCATGCATGAGCACAAGCGTCGGCTACCCATTACTAGAAAGCGCACACCGTGCCGTTTCTCTCCTTAATTGACGACGCTTTGAAGAAGTGCATACCGGGTACCAGTGTTGATTATGAGCTTGTTGATATCATCCTTACGCGGGATTCAAGATTCGCTGTGTCCAGATATATGTTCACACCGTCAGCTACCACAACGGTTTAATCATGATCATGGGCGTTAGTCGTCGCGATAGAGACATGCTGTCAACATGGGTGCATTCACGTCAAACGGTGCTATAGCTGCCAAACACGAATAGACATTGTGCAATCTCTCATATATCACTACACAATAAGCAGTACTTCTGTGAAGACACGTTTCACTTTCGTGTTATACCGATTCCTATGACGGAGGGATCAGCCATGTTTTTTTTCTTATTTCGATCGATACTGGTTACGGACACCGGCGGCGGCGGCGGACAACTACGGCGCCAAAAACGGCCGGTGAAATGATCTCATAACAGCTTTCGCTGTAAAACGGCCGGTGAAATGATCTCATAACAGCTTTCGCTGTAGTTCTACCCTTCATGAGCATCAGGCGTTTGATGCATGTCAGCGGCCTGTACGGCGTCAAGGGGCGGCGAGCCCACACTGCTGCTGCTTTGCGCGCCCTCCGCTCCGCCGCCTTGTCTTCTTCGTTCACGTTATTAGTATCTAAGCGCACTGACTGACGACTGTCGAAAGAGAGAGGAAGCGCGCAGTTGTGGCCCTCTAGCGGTCTCCTATCAAACGCGCCGGAGTGGAGCGAGCGCCGCATGCTACAGTTGGCTATGCTATGTGTGGTTTCGCCGGCATTAATATCATCATCAAGGCGCTCGAAGAACAAGAGGAAGAAGACTTTCGCGTGAGCGTGCGCTGAGCCAAGCTAGCGGGAGAAATGTATGCAGATTACGGCGCGGGACTTCGTCTCAGCTTAAGAACCTTGCGAGTCAGCTCCTAAAAATTAGGCGACCTAAATGTTCCATATAAGTACCTTTGTGGCACTAGTCCCTTGCGTTTAGTGAACTTTTGGTTTACTTGGTTAGGCTTCAGGTTAGCTTTTGCTCGTCGACTTCTATAGCCTCAGTGTATTACACACACAATCCACTAGAACCGGCTTGTTCACCGTCGTTCACTTCCATTGTTCATGGAGCAAGGAAGCGCACGTCTATCTTGTGCCACAGCCAGAGCAGCATCTGATGACGTGTACTATAACGCGCCCGCAGGTCAAGCGGTAGAGTGCGAGCAGGTCACGGGGACCGGCGCGCCGCGAAGCGACCGCCGCGCGAAGCGCACGTTACACGCCATCTGGCAGTAACGTAGCCAGAATTATTTTCAGGGGAGGGGGGGTGGAGTGTTGATCCCTCCAACCCCCCCCCCCCCCCCTCCGGCTACGGCAGTGCCATATCGCGCTGGCATCACCATGGAGCCGGCGCGACAAGACGACAGCCCTGGGCGCGCGCACGCGCCGAGAGCGCCACTGGGCGAGAAGGATGACGTTACGGAATGACGTCAGTTTTCCTCTCACACTCTACTGAGATGATGCTCTAGTGTATAGTATAGTGTATAGTCAGCTCTAGTATAGTCAACTCTAGGGTATAGTCAACCGGTGACTGAATGAAGACTGTTCTGCAATGGGTATGTGAACTCTTGATTCCACATATCCACTAAAAACAGTCTGCCCCTTCATGAACTCATTCATTTAATTTTCATTAATTATCCTGACAGTTATATGGCTGTCATCTTTACTAAACTTATGATCCGATTTTATATGTATTCTGTACAACTCCTAACTTGAATAATTACCTCCTTTTTATCAAAGTTTTTGTACCTTATTGGGGTTTCCTAACATTTGAGCCAACGCTCAACTTCCGGATGGCTGGTGGCTAATTCCGGTGTGCTCCTTGAGAAACATAACGTTGCTAGGTGCTAGTGCCATAAAAGGTTAGCACTGGGGGTATTTAACATGGGAAATGCAGATGAAATGTGCTACAGTATCTTGTTACCCCTGGAATATTTATCACTTTATGTTTTCAATGCCCTATTTTGCCATTATCGGACAATCATCGAAGCCAGTAGCCCATGAAGCTGACAGAATTCCTGCATTTGATCGATTACTGCAAGGGGTGACAGGTGGGAAAACGTCCGCGGCCTATTTATTAGGAGGCAAACTAAGCGAAGACTTTGTTTGCACACATGTTCTTCGACATTCCCTTGCCAGTTTCACTAGTGATATATTCAGCATAACCACTGAAAAGAGAATGATATATTTAGCAATATTTAAAGCATAAGACATTTCTCTGAATACGTGCCATGTTTGCCATACGTTATGACTTGCCGCTTTTGGAAACTCTATCTGTTATATTGAAAGTGTGATTATTTGCGTCTATTGGCAGTTTAGATTAGACTTAACAAAACCTGTCTGGCGCGTTGTACTTATCACAGTAACGAAGAATCTTGAGTGTGCAATATCCGCATCTAAAACTTTTTTCATCGTCCTTTAGTGCGTAACGTATCTTTCCCTTCCCTTTCACTTGTCGCTCACCGTCGCTGACTAGAACAGCGACCTTAAATATCGAGAATTTATTATTATTTTAAGAAGCCCTTGAATTATGTGCATTAAATGCTTTTTTAATATGAGCATTGACAAGGGGAGTCACAAAGAAGCTCTAGGAATTCACCTTCGCATAATGAAAGGCATTAGGAACGTGCGCTCTTAGTTAAGCCTGCAAACGCGAAGTTATATTCAATATGAAAACCTGGAGCGCAGGCGTGCTTCAAAATTACCTTTTTTTAAACGACGTCTAGCCTTTGCCGTTTCTTCCGTGCAAGCAAAAAGTGTACGAAGTTTGCTGCTGCCATTCGTCTCTTCGCATATGTAAAACAATGGGAGAGCTATATTGTGATTTATTTCGGGATCACGACAGATTAAACAGCGTCTTACTCATATGATAGCATAAACGCTATCATATGAGTAAGCCATAAAGAGAAGAGGTTAGCTCCTTGTTTCGCTCTTGTTTCTGCACCTTCTAAGATAACTAATTTAATATTTTATAATATAAAACTAAGTAGTTAGTCATGTGCTTTACTGGCACTGCAAGCTGTTATATTCTCAGGCCCTGTATAGAGCATCTGCGTATCTCGGTGGAAGCTCTGGAGAACATCAAAACACCACCTCCGTTCGTTGCTTCATAGATTTCTTCTCTTTTTTTTTGTTTCTTATTTTGTTGACATAGTAGTGCATGAGAACAGCGCCTCTGCCTAGCGCTAGCACAGTTCCTTGCACACAGTGGTGCAGCCTAGAGGCAAGTTTGAAAGTTGGTGTTGTTAGCAAGAGGCGTTAGCAAGAAGCTGAGACAATAATCACTAAATAAATTGAGGCCTGCACTATTTCGGTTCGTAGCTTAACGCTCGGGAGGAAGAAAAAAGAAAGCTATCTATAGTAGGGTACAACTTGAGAAGAGCGGAGAAGGCCCGCCCACATGACCGAAGCGCGGCAGCCGATCGCCTCCGCGATTAAAGAAATAGTCCCACTCATGTACATGGAAATGTTCTACGAAGGTGGTGGCACGTGCCGTCCAGCTCATGACGTTAGTCTGGAGTGCGCGTCCATTAGCGTAGGCTTGTGTACATCCGCCTTTGAGGAAGAAATGCCGCAGAATTCTAAAGTTTTATCCGACTATAGAAACCACGTTTTCTAAAAAGAAAAAAAAAAGCAGTTTGCTGAATGACGGTTTCGTTACCCAGCAGACATCGCGTCTATCTTCTTGCCAACACAAGATTACTTGGGTTAATACTAAACGTTGACCATAAGGCGTAAAGCATTTCAAAAGTTCAGCTTCTGGAGCACCGTTTTCCATGGTTTCTAAGGTAAAATCTTTCGTTGGTTTTATAATTTTGGCGAATGCCTTGGTGTGCAGGGATATCTGGCATCACTTTTACAACAGTAATGTATTGCTTTTAAAACCGTCATAATGCTAGCCAATCATATTTCAGAACTTAGCTGCTATGATGTTGTGCTGCTGTACACTCGGGTGCTGGTTCGATTCTCGGCCACGGCGACGCCATCGAATAGCATTTGTTCGTTTCCGTGACGTCAAGCACCTTTAGCGTATTTCAGGCAGGTGATTTTCCCGTACAGACACGTGTTAGTGTCGCTGGTTTTCGGTCAGAAATCTTGAACTTCCTGGCAAATTTCAGCGAAGATTGCGACATCTCAGGGAACCATTTAAGCAGGGACGACGAACTTTTCATTAATAATATTCGTAGTACTTATATTAGCAACAAAAAATTACTTAAGGTTACAACGAAGACGACCTAGCACGACTCTCTTGCACATATGAATGGCAGGCGCGCCGCAGTTCAATAGGGGCGGAGCTTAAACTTAAGTTGTAACAGACAATAGGTTGGTTCTTTCTTGTCTGGGCCTTGACGCTGCCTTCGTTTCAATCCATTCAGCGAAGTGCTGGTTTATGAATAAGGTGTACATTACGACGTCAGTGAGTCAGGGCTCTCCAATACTCCTATCTTTTTTTGTTGTAGTGCCGAGATGTCATATTACTCGCAGTAAGCCATGCATAGTTTTACGCCGTATCAGTTGCAGTAAGTATTTGAAGATGCGATGGGGGTAATCTCGTATCGAGAACAGTTTATTCACTGTGGAGGTAGCTTTCATGGGGAATAGAGTGGGGACACACGAATATTTATTTCTCTAGCTTCCTACTCCACCTTTAGCCTTCTAACGCGGTCTTTCTTTAGGTGTTTTTTCTCGGTGCCGACTTATGCTGCCGACAGTGGGATCACACAATGATTGACAGCAATGACATTCTGCGTCGGCGTCGTTGGTTGTGAGCGAAAAATCAGCGTTATCCGTAAGCGAAAATTCGAGATAGATGCAAATAAATAAATAATAAAAAAATGTGCGCAGCGGCACTAGTGGCGCAAGGCTGGAACCAACGGCGGAGCTAGTGTTCGACCTAGCTTCTTTTAAGTTATTGCTAGTATTGCCAAGCTTTCGCTAAGGATGCTAAGGTTTTGCTAGTAGTAATAAGTATGACTAGGCTTCGCTATTCTCCGGTTTCGGTCAATTCCCTGCACTACGCTCGTGTTACGTGGTTTTGGCGAGAACGTGGCGCTTGGGTAGTTGTTACGTGATGTTACATTGATTTTAGTCACGTAACTAGATGGTACGTGATGTTACGTTGATTTTAGTCACGTAGCAGACTCGACCATCACAGTTATTGCATTCCACGCCGGACAAACTAGCGCACGTGCCGTGGGAGCGAAGCAGAACATGAAGAAGAGGACAAAGCGAGCGCATGCCGGTCCATGATTATGGTCATTTCTGTCCGCACTACCCGGCGCAACGAAAAGCCTAAACAGCTCCGCTCTTAGAAAAACTTCGGTTCGAGTGAAAACCGAACCCAGGCCTTCTGCGTGGCAAACAGGGGTTTTACCACAAAGCCACGCCACTGCTTGGAACTGCATCCGAAATAGTAACCCTGTAGTGCGAGGAGTCTCCTTAACGCATGTAATGTTGCGCGGCAGAAGCGTAGAATCGCTTCAGGCGCAAGGGCATGTGAATTGCACAACCAGTGAGGGGTTTAATGCCCAACCATTACAGAGTGCTCAGACATATTTAATCATCACCATCAGCAAAAACACCCAAAATGAGAGCAGCTGCGCAGGCTCGCGTGCAGACTTACGGAAGCGTAGTGGGTACTTCGCTGATTCGAAAAAGGATCAATTATGGCGCAATGGGCACTTCGCAACGCTATTTGCATTGGGCATACAAGGATAATTTTAAACAGCCAATGTTACTCCCACAGACGTTCCTTTCCTTGCGGCATTGATGAAGTGTCCACCGAGAAGCGAAGCGAGGCTACCGATCGAGAAGGCGACGCGAACGGGGCCCGATTACGCTGTCGCGTTCTGCTCTTGAGACGAAGCTCAAGTGTCCTCCAAATTTCTGGGGACCGTGTTACAATCCACAAAAAGAACGACACCCTTAGTTTTCTGATTTTTAATCTCGAAAATCACCTTGTTATTTTTGCTACATGGAGTTCGGCTAACCTCAAAACAGCAACGCAAGAATGAGCATATGCCAGCTACTACGGCAAAAAAGGACAACAAACGCAACAGTTGCATCAGATTACATCAGTGTAGTGTTCACGGCTCCAAAAATTCACTCATTCGCATTTATTCTGACACACGTCAAGCCTCTCATGACGCTGTTTGGATATAGTGTTTGTGACAATTACTCAACTTTTTTTAAAAATCATTTCTCTCTCTCTCTCTCTGCTCAACTTTTTTAAACATGTTACCAAACCAAACTTCTCGGTAGACACAATACATGAGTATACGAAAACAAAAAGCCCAATATGAAACGTACGCGTGCACTAAGCTTAAACCACGGCTGTCTTAAGAATGTCCCAGAAGGGCGCAAAAACTACGCGACACGTCGCTAAGCACAATTAGGTGAGTCACAGCCCGTTGCTGACGCGCTCACTTTCCTACGATTTATTACGTCTGCGTGCCACTTTCATACAACCACACGAATGCTCGCTCATTTACGCCGTTATTGATTCCGCGTTCGCACTTGCCGGGTCGCTCGTCTAGCTCTGTCGTTGATGCGTAATTGGTTATAAGCGGCGGAAACGCAAGTCGCGGTTGCAAAGCCAGGAAGGAACAAACTGGGCAGAAAAGTCGAAGCTTGAGCGCAGCGGAAGACAAAATGAAATCTCGCGCATTCGTGCCTTGCGCTGCAAAGCCATAAAGGGTTGGCTCGATAACGAGGATTCTTCACACTGCCGAGGGCGCACGAGTGAGCGATGCCGCGCACTCATACATCGTTAGCGTGGACGACGACTCTAATGATGTCGCGCCGTAACCGGGCTGCGAATGGCAGGGAGTCAGCAGGGAATCGCAGTAACCTTAGTTTGAAACTTGATGGCCCTGTTTCACCAGCGATGTGATACTGTGGTGTGACTGCGTTCCCTATTGTTTCCTTAGCCTAATGGCTGCCACTTTCAGGTGTGTCTCGGCGCCCTTCTTGCAAAGGTGGTCTCTCGTTTTTGTGTGTTTATTGTATAAAAAAATCGAATCCGCATTCGCTTTAGGTATTTGCATGCCAGGAGACTGCACTGCTAAGCACATTAAAAGGCAGTAGTGAGCAAACGCTTTTAAATTGAATCATCCCAGATCAAACAGTAAGACACTGTGTCGACCACCTGCGATCACAATATAAAAAAAAATATAGTTAAAAAATTCCCTGCACTTATCGTCACCGTAACCTATATTTATGGGGCAAAATGTTTGTCTCTCACGACGATTTAAATATCGCACAGGTAGTCGAGCCCTTTCCAAAAAATGATTCCCTCAGGTACAGACCGCATTATAAGACTCGTATAGCTGCCAGAAAAAACGAACCACGCTTCCTCGTTACAGCCCAGCGACGGCGTTTAGTGTTTCAAAATGTACTTTGCCATGAGGAATTGCGCCAATTCTGGGCAATTCTTATTTATTTGCAGGAATATTTGCCACTTTTACATCGGCAATACACCTGAAATTTTTGTTTTATAACTGGCGTTAATTGCGGCAGTACGGTACGGTACGAAGAACTTTATTTAAAGATCCGGAGAAGTGCCACCCCTTAGGGTGACACCGCGCGCCGCTCCCACGTGGGGACAGTTAGACCTAGCCTAACCGCCGCATCGCAGGCTCTCTGGACAGCCCAAAGTTGATGCTGATATGCCGAGCTCTTGAGGGCCGAGCTCCATTTCTGCTCTGTGAGGTCCTTATCCCCACGTAACGAGGGGCACCGCCAGAGCATGTGCTCTAAATCGCACGTTCCCCCGCAGCCAGGGCATTGCGAGCTGAAGTCACTTGGGAATAGACAGTGCATGAAAGCTAAAAATATTAAAATCGATAAATGAGCGGTTTAGGAGCTGCAGAGGAATTAACATTTAAAACGGCGTAAAATTTCTCATGTTCAGGCGTTCCAAGTGAAAATACACGCTTGATTTCATTCGGAAAGATTAACCAAAGGCATTTACTTCTGAAAGTTTAATCAAGAAACTAGTTGCGTTAAGTCATAAAACGTTTTTTTTATTAAGCGGTCGCCACGGCCATGCTGGGCCGTAAGCCCGCTTCACTGCGTCATCCGCATCTTCGCAATAATCGCAAGGAAGAAGCAACCACGCAGGCAGAAATATCGCATGCTGCCTCGGGTTTTCGCGATGTTGGATGCTTCGTAATGTTCATCTGCTACGCGTTATCGTGTTTGCCGAATTGCCACGGTGCCGCAAATGCAGGCCGTACAAGCAAAATCGCAAGCGATGGAAGTCGTGAAGGATAATGCTGCCTGTCAATTACTCAGCTTACCACATCGGCGCACCGTGTAAGGGGCATGCGATGCTTACTGGTTATCACTGCGCGTTTAGAAGGCAAACTTCTAGCTGGCATCGGGGTAAGACGACGCTATTATAGCTGCTCCAAGTGTGGCTGACATGATGGAATTCGAGGTAACGTCGTGGTCGGTGCTTCTGTAACTGCCACTTGCACCTCTAATCGTAAGCATCCACAGTTTGAGAGCACTCTTGTTTCTTGGTTCAAGAATGAACTTAACAAAACTTTTAAAAACGCTTAACATCGGGAAATGTGCTTATTCCGAATAACCGACGGGTATACTTAACTAAGCTCAGGCCATGGCTCAACAATCCAGCGCCAACGGAAGAACTAAAGTGGAGAAAATACATAGATTTCTTTTTAGGATGAGTACGCGAGCTAGTTCATTACTGAACCAAGAGAGACAAGTGCCGGAAAGCGTTCGATTCTTAATGTCATGCAAGGCCCAGAAGCGCTGGTATTGTCAACCTCGATGTCTCCGTTCCATCATACCAGCCACCCGCGGGACAGCTAAACCGGCCACGGTGGTCTAGTGGGTATGGTGCTCGACTGCTTACCCGGAGGTCGCGGGATCGAATCCCGGTCGTGGCGGCAGCATTTCGATGGAGGCGAAATGCCTGAGGCCCGTGTACCTATATTTAGGTACACGTTAAAGAACACCGAATGGTCAAACATTCGGAACCGACAAGGGTACCAATATGGGCTTGTTGGTTCATCGTAAACTGGCTAGTAGCATAGCGCGGGAAGACACACGGACAAAGAAGAAGTACGAGACGAACACAAGCTCTTGTGTTCGTCTCGTACTTCTTCTTTGCCCTTGTGTCTTCCCGCGCTATGCTAATAGCCAGTTTTAGATGCGAAGTGTCTTATGGCGGAGTTCAATCCGGTGGTGGTGGTGGTGTGCGGCGTGACCACCCTTACTGCGCATGCGCATACCCTCTCCACACACCTCCTCTCCACTCCCACTAACAATCCTTCTGTCCTCTTCCCCTCTCCACTTCCGCTCTCCCCTCCCCCTTTGCACTCTTCCTCTGAAACGCGGGCTAGACCAATGCCACCTAGAAAAAAAATTTCAGGCCTGCTCACTGCCGCCGTGACGTCACACGTCTTGACCGAGCGAGCGAACGCGCGGGAGACTGAAGCCATTGCCACTATCGTCCCCTATGAAATGATAAAGCGTTCGCGGCTAGTTTTACATGCGTAACAGCTTTATTTTGCCTTTTGCGTCGGGATTGGCGCTGGCTTAAGGAATGTGTTACGCTTTAGAGTCATTGGTGATTGGTCTGTAAGCTACTTATTATTCCACTTAAAAATAAGAAAAGATTGTGCGCTATCGAAAATGTGACCGATTTATAAATGCGAAGGTTGATGGCCCCGAAAAGTGACGAAAGAAATAAGGCAAGTTTGATTCATACTTCATTCTTTATTTACACACGCACACACGTCACACTGTCGATAAGATGTGCAGAAACTGTTTCTATTTATTTGGTAAACGAGAAAAATTGTCGGCACTGCGTCCAGAGTCAGCCGAGTAGCCCCCATAGGAGCTACTACTGTCCTGCCGGTTCTTGAATCGGTGTACTTGGTAGTCGTCCTTAAGTGTTCTGGCTTGAAATCGAGCTCACACACCTGAAAACCATTTAAGAAAGCGGTTTATCACAGGCTTTCCGCTCCACTGTGATACTTATTTGCTCAGTTACAAAACAACAAAATCTATGAGACGTGTCTACAGGCATCCCAATTCAGCTGACTTGCAGCAGTACACATTTCAAGGAAACAAATTAGGCGAAGGTGCTTGCGAGACTGGCGTATAATTATAATACCGCAAAAAGTGGTCGGAGCACCGGTCAGAAATACTATGTATACAAAACAGATGCACGACGCCACGCACCGCCACTGCTTAGCGTTTCTCAGTCAAAAGAAGGCCGCGGTGCTACGCGCAAATAGCGAAATGTTTACCGACCCTGAAGGAAAAAAACTCCTGTTCTGAGAATATACTGCCACGCGCGTTTATTGCTCAATTTTTATGAGTTAGGGGTGCGAGCAGCGGAACGCAAAACGCATCTCTCGCACCGCTTGTGAAGTCGCTTGATTGGAGCATGAAGGTGCGTCTACTTCGTTTCGCCGTCGTTTAGCAGCCAAGCTCACCGCGTCTCGGCAAGACGCGCTCGTCAAAAACGGGAAATCTATGCACTCTCAAGAGACGCTACATCATCGCGGGGGTGAGCGTCTGCGACGCTCAGCTAAATGTGCCTCATGTAAAGGCTTACGCTAACAAGTCAGAAGTGTACACAGCATTATTTTATCGAAATAACTGAACGTGTTAGAGGTGGTGCCTTTAAAACATCTGAAAAGCAAGTAGCATAGATACACATACCTTTGAATCACGGAGAGAATGCATATCGATGTCATCCCGATGAACGGCACGCTCTCATTTCTCTTTTTGGTCGCCTTGGGAGAATGAAACCACTGGAACCTTCGGTACATCGCCAATATCGGCGACACTTGGGCCCACAGCACTGCTCCATTGGGAGAGCTTGCAGGTGTACAACATTCCGTGAACGAAGCACATCACATCACCACGCAGCACTTCACAAACGCAGACCACGGTCCTCACCAGTAAAAGAAACACCAGTATACCACGGCAGGCTTCGTCAGGCTTAGCAATCCTGCTCTCTCGAACGGCGTGAGCACGCATGCGCACGTCTACTCAGCAGGAGACGAGGGTCAAAAATGACTGACGTCAGAGGCCATGCCCGGAGTAGTGAGCAGGCCTGAAAATATTCTAGAGGGCGCTGGCTAGACATGCCGAAATTCTCTCCTGCTCAACGCCGCGATGAGCACTAGCGCTTGCGCGTCCCCTCCCCCTCTCTCTCCTCTCCTACGCTGCCCCCCTCTCGCACGCCTGTCGACCGCGTTCCCCGCTCGCCCTGTGAGAATTAACGGCCAGGCTAGAGGGAAGACGAGACGCGCGTAGCGTTCCTCTTCGCGTTCCGTGACGCGAAGTCGGTAGCATGCCCAACGAACGGCAACGGAAGGCGATCGGGCAAGTGCTCCGGCTTCGCATCGCCTCATGGGTCCCCTTTAGCAGGAAATGGTGTAATTTTTCTGGAGCCCTCCACTATACGGCGTTCCTCATAATCATATCGTGGTGTTGGGATGCCATATCCCGACAATTATTATCGGAACAGCTGTACCAGAGCCTTCTAATCTCGTTTCAGGCTAGAAGCTTCCTAAGCGTGTGCCGCCAGCTATACTCGGCAACAACCTAAGAATTAATGTAAGCCCCGCCCACGGCTGCCGCTGTCTCACACAGAGAGAATTTGCATAGATGCCCTATCCCAACGCATTTTCTCATTTCAGTGACGTCAAACTATATTCGAGGATTCAGGCAGCTGATTTTCTCATAACAAAGCAGAAAAGTGGACGAGTTGGTACGTATTTACCGTTACGGGAGAGCGCGCACTGACGACATAGACAAAGAAAGAACAGCACGACTCAAGCGCTCACTTTCAACTGAAGTTTAGCGAAGGAAAACGGAAGAAAATAACATACAGAGTACCACGCATGCATTTTCTTATACATGTTCATGCCACTTATTTTCGGTGAAAGCTTGGACCTGCTGACAAATGACAACAAGGATTCTGACATCACTTCTCGGCCAAACGTCATATTTTGAGTATGGACGACAAACTTTTAATTCCTACTATATGCGCTTAGTATTTATATTAGCACATAAAAAGTACTCACTATCAGAACGCAAACCACCTAGCACGACTCTCTCGCACAGATGAATGGCGCCGCAGTTCTTGGGTGGAGCTTCCATTCGTTCCTAGATTGTAACCGACTATCCGCCTCGTGCGCTGCTGCTTTCAGTGGTACTGGTGGCGCCACCAACGGCGGACGGTGGCGATAGGTGGATAAGCGCGGCTCATAGAAGCCGTGGGCAAAGCGCCTGTTACTCTCCGTTTTTCTATTCATGTTTCATTCTGGTTTGATATTTGTACTGCCGACGCTGCTCCACTAGACAACCATGCCGTCTGTTACGTCGATTGTTCTATATTACTTGTTTTAAAATGACAGGCCCGTTTTTTTATGCGTGCGCGCGATGCACTGCGTACGTTTCTTACGTGCATGTGTCCAAGTTGTTTGCGTGATCTGTTAACACAGATGAGAATGAGGGAGAGGAAGACGAAGTGTTCGCTTTACAGAACGCTTGTGACTACCGATTCACTAGTTTCTTAAAGGGCCCCTCACCAGGTGACCTAACGAATTTTAGTTACACATTGCAAGTTGTTGCGAGCCCAATAAAGAGCATTATGCCGCAAGAATTTTTCTAATCGGTCGGTTAGAAGCTGAGAAAAACAATAATTTGTAGCGGCGCGAAACCATGATGCGAGGAGGCGAGCTGCAAACCCTCGCCGCTCGCCCCGCGTAGCCTTCGCAAGCCAAATCCCTTCCCTGCCCTCTTCGGCACGCGAGCGGAAGGATCACATAACGCATACGCATGAACACGTCATACGCACAGAATGTCACGAGCGCATGACGCGCCCGAACCAGCCCGAGCCCCCGAGACGCGAGCGGTGTTGTGGCGGCGTTCTTTGCGCTTCATCTCTGCAAGTTATGCCGAATGCGCCCTCGCCGATCACTTGGCTTTCAACCTATTACTGAGCACGAAAGCTGCAACATTTGTACGGACGCGAGACAAGCGGTGTGCCGCATGAACATCTAGTTAGACGCGGGAGGATAAATGAGCCTAATGAGCGCTGGAACGCAGTAGAAAAATAGTTTCGTTGTAAAGGGTGGCGTCTGCACGATGCGCAAAGCGCGAGAACACGAACGCGTGTGAAACGGAGGTAGATTAGTCTCGAATCTCGCTGCGATTCGCAGTAAAAATTAAAAAAAGAAAACGCACACATTCCGTTTGCGTGTTTTATTATTGCTCTCAAGTTTTATTCATCCATTCAAGCAACAAATTACAAAAACTACGCGTCGTGTCAAATAATTATCGCAGTGTCACGTGCTACTGTTGGCGACGTCAGAGCACACTCGTCTACGTAGAGGAGCGACGTCACAGCACTACCATCTACGTAGGGCCATTCTCTCATGCACGTCATCCCCTCATTCTCTGGGCGCGTGGACGCGAGAAGAAGGGCAAGCAGCGTTCAGCTTGAAATTTGACCCATTTACGCGGCGCGTAGCGTTGCAAATTTTGGCAGACGTAATGGTGAACGCCTAGTGCATGGATTGCGCTCGTCAGCTCAAAATTGTCAAACCTGGTGAGGGGCCCTTTAATATTTCTGCCTTCACCGCTGGATATCCGCCTCGTTTCTGGCGCCAATGCAAGTATAGACGTCCCCGGGCCCTGCCGGGAATGGCGGCGACAGCGGCGGCGGTCTCCAGGAAGCGCACTGGGCTTCATAGTGCTACGGACAACGACGAAACCAGTGTCTACTCGCTCAGTAGTGAGGACTGGTCCGATGCCGACTTTCAGCTTGTACGACGCCGTAAGGCGAAGCGAAGAATCACCGGGCCTCCCCTGTCTTCAGGCAAGTCAACTCTGAAATCTATTCGGGAGACCGTAGTCAGTACGATTATTTTCGTACCAGAACTCGCTACCGATAACCTGAGACAACTCAACAGACAGTCAGTCTCGGTGCTTCTCGAAGCGGCGGTGCCAAATGAAGTAAGGGACGTGAGAGTCAACACACGCAAAAATGTCCTGGCTGTCGACGTTGCACATGAGACTGCACTGAGCACATTGAGCAAAATTACGGAACTTGATGGCATAAAGGTTCGCTCGTACATCCCATTGGCCAGTGATACCACTACTGGTGTCATTTACGATGTGGACGTCTCTGTTTCCAGCACAGACTTGCCCAGTCTGGTGAAGCCGACAGTAGATGGCATCCCTATAATACACATGTCGCGCATGGGCACATCTCGCTGTATAAAACTAACATTCAAGGGTGAATCTCTGCCCTCGCATGTCAAGGTAGGCCACTTTCGGCATCCTGTACGACCGTTCATCCCAAGGCCACTCCAATGCCGCAAATGTATGAGGTTTGGACACGTGAGCGCCGTGTGTCAGAGCACGATCATTTGCTCGCGCTGCGCCGAACCACACGCTGCAGACTCCTGTGATGCCACGGTCCTCAAGTGCCGCAATTGCCTCGGGTCCCATGACGCTTCGTCAAATGAGTGCCCCAAGAAACAGAAGGAAAACGAAATCCTTAAACAGATGGTGCGAGACCGCTCGTCTCGTCGGGAAGCTGTTGCTGTCGTCACAAAGCGACGCTCCCGACGCCGTAGAGGTTCAAGGAACTCTGTGAAGCGCAGTTCACAGGTGACACCTCATCCTCTGCTTCCTAGGCTAGACACGCCCGAGTCGACTTCTGAGGACAAGACCGCACCAGAGCACATGGACACTGAAGCATGGCCGCCATTGCCAAAGCTGCATCCAGATTCACAGCCAGAACCACAGCCAGAACCACAGCCACAGCCAAAGCCACAGCACCATACACAGCGACTCCAATGGTCGCAGCAGACACAGACTGAGTCAACGACAGCGCTGGTTCCCCACGACTTGCCCGAGAAAGACAAGGACATTGCTGCGATGCTTCGCTCTCTTCTGAACACCATATTCATGCTTTTGAATAAGCTGAACACTCCGACTGCCCGAGCTGCCCTGCAAATGCTGGAGGTTCTCGATCCAGTGTTTTCAGCGCTGCAGTAATCACAACGGCTCGCCCACGGCCCTCTCAAAGGCCGCGATTCCCCAATGGAATATCAGAGCGCTGATGTAATGTAGGTCAGCCTCAGCCTCAGTGACTGATTGTACCCCTTTGCACGTGCAGTGCTCTCCTTCTCTCTCTATCTCTTTCTCTTTCTATTCCCCATTCCCTTATCCCCAGTGCAGGGTAGCAAACCGGACGTTCTTCTGGTTAACCTCCCTGCCTTTCCTCTTCTCTTTCTCTCTCTCTCTCTCTCTCTCTCTCTCTAACACAGATGAAATAAAAATTGTTGCAGTACAAAACAGCATTCTTGTTTTATTGAACACCCCAAACAGTACAACAACAATGACTATTACGGCTGTATGCCTGCTTAAGAAACGCACAAAATACACGCGATTTTATCTTCGCCCAACACTCGTAGCACTCAACTAGGCCAAGAAAACCAAAATCTAACTTGCTGAACGTTTTAACAGCCGTCACACAGCTGCATAATAATGCGTGAAAGTACTGTAGCAAATGACCAACAAACATTCACACAGCGTTTTTTTTTTGTTCACAGACCGTATTAACATATGAGGAAGTTCTAAGTGCATTGCAATCACATATTTCGGAATATCTAATCACTTTCACCATTGAAGCCACAATCCTCTAACACATGCGCTTTAAATTGAGCATGGCATTACTCGACTTATATAGGAAATGCGCACACGTGGCATTACTCAGATTTATATAGGAAATGCGCACGCGTGCAATGTATCTCGTATGCGAGATTCTCCTTTGGTACGTGCAGCTCAAAATAAAATGCGATTCTAGAAGTAATGTTCGTGGAGTAGCGAGCATATAGCAGAACAACTACTTACAGCTTCACTTACCTTTGCAAAAACGGTATTCCAATTGCAATTCAATATTAACCGACGCAACAACGATAACAAGACGTTTGTTGCACACAGGCGTACCAGGTTGACGCTCGAGGCCAAGCGCGGTATTTTAAGTGTAGCACAATTGTGCGCGTACAGTACGCTAGAATATTCTGGCACAATGTCGTCAAGCTTGCAGTCACTTCAGCGGTTCCCACGATGTAGCACCAGTTGACGTCCTCGCGTCATCAAACTGCTACGACGCCGAGAACTACGCACACAGCTGACTTGGAAAAACGCGGTCTTGCAGGAGGCCATCTTGTCCCGCAACCAACGGACAAAAGTACACAACTGAGGCGTCTGAAACATTGCCGTTGATGAGATGGCAGCTGAACGAAATCAGGGCTCATCGTCCGACGTGTGGCCACCGCCTTAACACAATATTAACGTTGCAACGTTCAAGGAAGAAGCGACGAAAGCGACGAGCCCAGCCGGTCTTGTCGAATGCGCTACAGCACAGTGCACAGCGCGCGCTCTCACGGCCACCGAAAGAAATAAAAGAAAGTGGAGAGAGGAGTTAGCTTGGAGCATGGCCAGTCGGTGGAAGCAAGAGGACGTGTTGCGTCGTCGGTGTGGCGTATTGTCGAGAGATGGCGCTAGTTTGTTTTTGCGCAACGGAATCGCAAACTTCATTGAAAATGCATGGGATCCTATGGGGGTTTGTGAGAGGGCACAACCGCCTTAGCCGAGCGGTGGCGCCACCATACCGATGCACGAGGCGGATAGTAAACCTCGCACGCTCTCTCCCCGTTCACGGTCCACCCATGCGGTAAACTCAGGTGGCAGTATCCTTGAAGAGCTTTATCGCTTCAACATTTTCTACTTGAACTCTTTTAGTCCTCGGCACTGCGGAAAACCCAACGATGCGTACCAAATTGGCGTTACCAAGCAGCCAGTGTCGCTAGTATCCAGAGTAACACAATTTTTCTACATGTGCAGCCGTTGCGTTTCTCTGTTTTCGCGGAGAATCGTGAGACGCAGTCAAGCGAATTTACGGCCTGGCACCATAGGCCGTTGCGCTTGGTCGAAAGAAAACAACGAAAATCTTAGTTTGGTCGAAACAAAAAAACACTTGGATTAAACTTCTAGGGCTCAGGGTAATCTGGGCGGCCCATGTTGGTATCGACGACAGCAATGAAGAATGGTAGGTGTGAAACGGAAATAGTGTGGCGGCGGCGCTGGCCCCGGCGTCATGTGGTGTCGCTGCTGCAGTACTTTAATGCCGTAAAGCAGCGCGAGAAACCGGAGATGGTGAGACGGCGCAGCGCGGTTACGCCGGCGGAACAAGCGGAGAGGCGTCGACAGCCGCAGCGCGATTGCAGGCAGCGGAAGTGGGACCGTGCAAAAGCGGAGAAAGCGGCAAAAACCGCGATTCCGAGTAAGAACATCGCCGTCTGCAGTTGCTCGCGGCGGACGACCGATAGCAGAGGCGTCTACAACAGAAACACGAATACAGCTTCGCTGGTAATTCGTCCGCATATGAAATCTGTCGCCCAAGGAATTTTTATGGTTGCTACCGTGTATTTGCTTCCTTTTGTCCCCGAAGGCCGACGAGAGTTATACTTGCACCAACGCCCAAATCCTGTAACTTCCCCGCTTTGTATTATGGGAATGACGCTAAAGGGAAGCTGTGGAGAAATATGAGATGATGACGATGAAGCGCGCATATATGGGGTGGTGCGCTCAGGGTTGGGTGCCACCGGACGCTCCTGGGCGTAGCAGCTGCGGTCGCCCCCCCCCCCCCCCCACACACACACAAACACGTGCGCGTGCACACACACACGCCCACTTATATTTATGTCATACACAGAGCGCTCTGTGTGCATCATCGTGTTCTTTCCTCCGGATCTCGTCCTATGCGCAGCACTATTTGTCTTAATTAATACTAATAAGAAAACACTGATTTGTTCAATCAATGCGCATTTTATATTAATTTTTCTGATTTACAAGGGCTGACTTAATGAATAGAAAGAGTCATTTGCAGAGTTTAGGAATACGAAAAGAGCAAGCTAAAGGCCTGCCCATTTATTAGAGAAAAAACAATGTTGCCGTGTGGGCGTTTACTGCATATTCTATAATAATTTCTCTAACCACTTGTTTTTCTGGCACAGTGGGACTATTCCTTTGGAACACCGGCTGCGTTAACGGTAGTGCTACAGAGAAAGTTAGCCATCATAGCGGGAAAGAATAATGGCTAAAAGTATTGATAAGTGAAAAGAAACGGAACTCGATAAAGGCCGTTCTAGAAAAACAAAACTTTTCTCTCTGTGCCCCGCACTGGTCGCTAGTGCCTGCGGCGTAGCTATACAAATGTCTGAATCGCTTCAGTAAAGTGTTCTTTTTTTTTACTTATGACAAAGGACGCGGAGGAATTGTCGTTTTTAACAAAGGCATTCGAAGAATAAATGGAAAGCATGTACGAGCCAGCAGCCCATTTCCCCTCACCGTTTCCTCACTTTGCTAGGGAATCAATTTAAACGAAGTCTAACACCCGGCGCACCCTTTTATCCGACTGCCAATAACAGTCACGGCAAAAGTGGCGGTGGCAGAAATGGAAGATAAAGCGCTATCGCGTTTAGTCAGAACCTCTTCGTTCGCATGATATTTCGCACGTTAAAGCCGGCTGCGTGTGACGTGCATCAGCGAAAAGTGTGATTTGTTGGCGCGGGACACAAAAGAAGTTATGGTTTTCGTGGAAGCGAAGAAGTGAAAAAAAAAAAAAAAGACGTTGGAAATCTAACCAGCTCGGTATGCTCGCCTGTATCGACAATATTGACGCGGGGTGAAGGTGACCACACGACGACGCTACCAAGTTCAAATTTTTATTGGCTGGTAACACGTGCGTTAAACGATCGTTGAGCTCAGCCAGAATTTTATATATTCGGGGGCCGACACAATGCGCTCTTTGATCGCTTTTACTGGCGAGGGATTTATTGTAAGTGATTGCGTATTTACTACAAATATTTGGTTTCAGCAATAAATTCTGCAAGTGCCACATTTTTGTCAGCCAAAAGCGATGGGATAATAATATCTGGGGTTTTACGTCCCAAATCCACGATATGATTATGAGAGACGCCGTAGTGGAGGGCTCCGGAAATTTCGACCATCTGGTGTTCTTTAACGTGCACCTAAATCTAAGTACACGGGCCTCTACCATTTCGCCTCCATCGAAATGCGACCGCCGCGGCCGGGATCGAACCCGCGACCTTCGGGTCAGCAGCCGAGCACCGTAACCGCTATACCACCGCGGCGGACAAAAGCGATGGGATGTGACAGAATTTCGGGCATTCTAATAATCAATGCACTTAAAAAATGTGAGAGGTTGCGTGCATGCGAACTAGCCATCAGCGCGAAATAATTCACTGAAAAATTGAGGAGCCATTCCACTCTCTGAAATTGGATGACTAGCGCATCTGCTCAGTACAGAATGTCGAACCATAGCCGATCCCATAACCTGCAACTAAATCGAAGATTTTTGCCTAGAAAGTCAATTTTGATTTTAGTGAGTGCTCATTGAAAGTTTTGCATTTCAGAAGCAGGTGCCTTTTCGTCGTGACATGTGTCGTCTTGTCTGCCTTGCCGAACGCACTTGGTGTTTCGTGCCCAAACTTGATGAGCCATTTGAGCCGCATGCTTCTTCTTGCCGCATTCTCCCTTTCGCAACATGCGTTGTCTTGTCTGGCTTGCTGCAAGCGCTTGGCATGTCGCCGACGATGTTAAGCGGCGTTCGCCGCCCGTTTTACAGCGAAAGCTGTTATGAGATCATTTCACCGGCCGTTTTTGGCGCCGTAGTTGTCCGCCGCCGCCGCCGCCGCCGCCGCTGCCGCCGCCGCCGCCGCCGCCGCCGGTGTCCGTAACCAGTATCGCTCGAAATAAGAAAAAAAACGAAATAAGAAAAAATTCCAGGATGGAACGAGGTTCGAACCTGGGCTCTCTGCGTGTGAGCCCAGTATTCAACCTCTGAGCCATGCCGGTAGTTGAAACCGCTTTGCAAAAAGGTCCTATACAGGCTTCGTGTCGGGAACGAACCACATTAGCATATGCAATATAGCGTGGTAGAAGAGTAAAATAAGCACCAAGCGTCGCACAACGCGAATTCTATAACCAGGCGTCACACAATGCGACTTGCGCAACGAGTAGGTTGTTGATTGCTTCCAACCCATTACAAAGGTCTCTGCCATAATTCTTCGTCGTCATCAGGCACAGCATCAACAAAGTGCGCATAATGCCTTGCATGCGTTTAGCAGATAGCACGGCTCTCCGTAGAATGACGAAAAATGGCACAGTGCCTGCTGCCCTACTTCTCAAAAATTACAATGATTTATAGCGTAGTGGGTTCCTCTCAAGTGCACTTGTATTGGTTGCCAAGAAAGCCCATAAGCGCATGATCCATTTCCTCGGGGTCTCAGTAAAGTTCTTCGCACCCCTCCCCCGTCTCTCTCCTACGTCAGCGTATGTTATACAGCATGACGGCAGAGGGAAATAGCGACCGGGCGTCACCCAGTGGAAATTACATAACTGGTGGGCCGTTTAAAGCTTCCAACCCATTACAAAGGGCTGAGCCGTAATTCTTCATCATCATCAGTCGTCGCGTCAACAAAAGTGCACATAATCCCTTACAGACGTGTAGCTGGTGCCTCGCTTCTCCGCAGAATGACGAATAATGGCTTAGTAGGCGCTTCCCAACTTCACGAAAATTTGATTTATGGCGTAGTGGGTACCTTTCTAGTGTACTTGTATTGTAGCCCCAAGAGAGCTTACAACGGGCTCTTGAAACGCCGCTCTTCCAGCTTTCGCTGTGACTGTGCTGCGGTTTCAGCGCAGGCCTGGCGTTTTTTTTGCCCTAGCTTGACTTAAAAACGCGCACCCGTCACTCGAATGACCAACTTTATTTTGATACCGGGTTTTAATGGTCATCCTTGCTTCCTGGAGCGTGATGCTAATTGTTCTGCAGTGCTAGCCGCCTATTGGCTTATCTGTAATATCGCAACTCTCTGAGCAATACGCAAAAAATACCAAAAACCTTTATGCCACGCACGTCAAGACAACGTACGATAATTGCATTCTACTCAAACACAGCGGCCGATGCCCCAACGCCTACACACATGGCGAAGCAGTTCAGACTTAGCATGCGAGTGGATGTGACGCAGACTTCGCTCGAAACTGCTATGCCTGAGAGTGTCTTTTCGCGTCAAGCATGTCAACTTGAGTCAACGAGTCCTGTGTTTACGTACACGTATGACCGCTGAAGGTCATAGGTCTTCGTACTTGAGCTATACCAGTACGAAGCCATTGTTAACGATGTTTCTTCTTTAATTTGTGCCCGGCTCCACATTACGACGCTGATTGCGGCCTTTTATTCAGGCTAAAAGAGGCGAGATTCTACACTAAAGACGTATTAACAAGACAAGCGAGAAACCACACAAGGGGCAAGTGTCCTTCAGCAGTTTGATTACAATCTTAAGAAACCCAGCGAATGTAATTATAGTTGATCACGTTCCTGGTGCTTAGTTGCGGCTCGAAGAGGATTAGTTTTATTTCTTTTTGCGCATGGACTTCCCCATGGTCATGCACTGAAAGTACAGTAATGACGGCGGTCGCTGACTCGCAGTAAGCCTGTTGTTCGCTCGGCACGGACGATAGCCTAAAGGATGCGAGAGTGCGTGGAATGGGGCGTCATTCAACGAGATCGCCATTCCGCCGTCACCAATAGGGAACAAACGCATTCCAGGGCGCACACGCATTTCCCCAATGACGCCTTTTTATTACTCGGGATCTTGTCTTCCTTCCGTTCTCTGCAGCTCCCTTATTACATGGTTGTTCTGTACAAGCGGTGGACTGAAGGTCTTTCGCGATGCTGCTGAACTGCACGGTAGCTGTTTTTCTTATCTAAAGCAGTTTGTGAAAGCGAACCAGCCGCGAATGAAGGCTATGTGTTCTTAATAGGAGTGAGTGTGCAGCGCGAAAGATGAGACAACGGAAGTACATTGAGGAAACGAAAGCATTGAGTGGATTTACGTTGTTGTTCATAGTCTAGCCTCGCGATAGACAAATAGATTACGAAGAATTGACATAAATACGAAAAGGGATGCGATGACATTGGTGACTAACACGCAGTATGGTTGGCAAAACCAACTATACTGCCTGTTGGCGAAACCAACGAATGATTAAAGAGGCAGATTAAGCAAATACAAACAAAATAGCATAATATTCCTTTCTTTCTGCGGGCTGGCTTCTGCTTCGCGTTTAGAGATAGAGAGTAATAATGCATGAGTCAGCCAATGATTAGCGGGGCCTGCACTTTTATTAGGATCGTGGGCCTTAAAGAAATACGAGAGATTAATAAAAGGAGCGTTTAACATGCGCATTCGCAATCAATACACGTTGATACAGCGGCTGAAGCATCATTAAACGCCTGCCAGTTTGAAGGACTGCGGTGCCACATCTTTCGCGTTATGATTCGGCAGTGATACCGGAATGTTGCCCAAGAATCTCGTGTTGCAATGGTAACTTGTTGCCTAGCGCTTTTCTGCTATATCATTGAGCCACGTGATGTTAATGTATTGGGCTACCGAATGGATGTTCCCGAAGAATTGCAAGTGGAGGTTATCCCCCTCTTTTTTTCCTTTTCTTTCCTTCAATAGGCGAAACAAACTCGTTTCTGGCAGCGATCGACAGCAGCGCTGAACGCTGCCATTAGCGGATACCAGTAAACATCTTGTCTTCAAGAACAAACTGCGAACTGCACAGCACTGCTTATAATACAGCGCTACACTGTAAAAAATATTTTGTGAAAAAAACAGAAACTGTCTGGCAGCTCTCTTGCCACAAAATTTCTGTAAAGCTATGTTTTCTATTTTGAAGTTTTCTGTGTTTTAACAGATTTTTTTCGTTTTACTTTACAGAAGTTTTCTGCATAAACACAATGTTCAGTTTTCCTTTACAGAAAAGACTTGGTTTTCTGTTTGTCTTCTTTCTGTTATTTCATTGTTATTTTCTCTTTTACAGTACAGAAATTTTATGTTTAAAAACATGTTTCACTTTTCAGACACTGAAAAAAACTGTTTTCTGTTTTCATTTTTCTGTTATTTCGCTAATAGTGTCCGTTTTCGTTTATAGAAACGTTATCTATAAGTACAAGTTTGGATATTGAGTAACAAAGGCTGTGTTTTCTGTTACTGCCTTCCTGCTATTTCATTACTGCATTTTAATTCGGGAACATAATTTTTTATGCATAAAGATCAGCTTATATATATTGTCATAGAAAAGCATTCATCAGTACTAAAAAGTAGTTATGTCACTTGCACAAGCGATACGCAAAAATATTTTGTTTAGCCAAATGCAATGGCAAAAATACCACTCTATTGCGTTTGCATAATCCAAATATATTCCAATTTTTTAAATAATATATGGGGTTTTACAAGCCAAAACCAGGATATGATTATGAGGCCCATCGTAGTGGAGAGCTTCCGAAATTTCGACCATAATGGTGTTTCTAACGTGGGCTGACGTCGCACAGTACACGGGCCTCTAGCATTTCGCCTCAGTCGAAATCCGACCGCCACGGCCGGGGTCGGACCCGCGACTTTCGGGTAAGCAGCCGAGCACCGGAGCCACTGTACTACCGTAGCGGACATCGTGAACTTCTTGGAGCTACACCCTCGAGGTGTTGCTTCCAGCACTCTAGTAAATAACGCAATAAAAACAGGCACGTTTCCGTAGATTCTCCTTTCATGATGAAAGAAACAAATCTTTATTTAAGCACAGGAAATGCTGCATGTAAACAGCTTCAAAATAATGAAAACTGCGTACATGTTGTCACCGTAGATTCAAACTGGTCTGGAAAATGTGTAGATATACCGTATTTACTCGAATCTAGGCCGGCCCCGATTATAAGCCGACCTGCGAAATGCGCAAGGCCAGAAAAAAAAGCTTAATCATTGTACTCGAATCTAAGCCGACCCCCCCCCCCCCTTTCGCACATCATTTTTTCGAAAAAAAATCGGCTTAGATTCAAGTAAATACGGTATATTCATAATGACACTGCAAATTTTTCGTTGAAACACTTAGCATTCATAGTCTCGCAGAGCTTTAAGTTGGTCATTTGTGGTGTGAGGCAGCGCTGCTTCCTTGACTTCTCGACCTTGCTCCCTCTGTCAGGGTTGAGTGCGGCGGCTGCCCTAAAACGAATAATGATATTTTTATGTGCACCAGGCTGTTGCATGATTATGCTGAACATAATTGGCCACACTGAGAACAACATTGATTATGTTGGTAGAGCGCTCAAGAAACCCTCGCATTGCCTCTTAAAGGTGTGCTGTGTGGAATCAGTTAAAAGAAAAAAAAAACCTCATGATCCAGATGGAGATTCATTTCTATAAAAGTACATTATGGTTCATACAATGTCATTTATTGCAACGTAAGGACTTGAAAGGAAATAATGCTCCTCACAGAGCAAGGTTCATGTGCTTTTAAACACTCACCCAAATACAGTAAGGGCTCATTAATTCGGATTTCACGGGTCCGGAAAAAACGCCTGAATTAACCGAGTGCAAAATTATCGAGAGTATCAAGAAAAAATAAACAAATGACTATTATATCAATGCGTTTTCTTTTTCTTGATGAATGTGCAAGTCCAGTACCTATTTTGCATAAGAGTAAAAGCCACGATTCCTGTCATTAAGTTTATCGTTCACAATGAAACCGCGGCCCAAGACCCCGTGTATTAAGCCGAAACGTTTTCTCAACCCATCCCTTATTACGTACCTCCGCGAGCAACACCACCACGCCCACGTGATGATCATTTTGTCACCGAAAAATTGGCCGGCAACTGATCGTTTGTCCATCGGAATGTAACAAGCGAGTTTTATGTCAACTTGCGGAGTGCCGCTGAAGGTCCTCATCTTCAACAGCTTCCACCATGTATGAGCTTTGTGATATTGTGCGCGCATAGCCCAAAGTCAAAACAAAGCTACCAATGCTTATAAACAAAACAAAGGTGTTATTAAACAATGCATGTGCTTGCTGGGACCAGAAAACACCTCCGAGCTATCCTATTTTTCTAAGTGCACACGCATGATTGCATGGTAGGCACTATTGGTTTCACAATTTAGATCTGCTAAAAATTACACTGAAACCATTGTAGTGCGATAGACCCGGACAAAGTGGATGACGGTACACCACGGGCACAATTTTCACCACGGATTTTAAGGCATTGCCCCAGACAATCAGGGAAAGAACATACTCATCCTAAAGCACATGCGTGCACATGTTCTCCATTGCAAACAATAAGAGATATGAAAAAGTCGTGTGTAGCTATATATGCGAAATAAAGTTATAGACGTGTCGATGATGCAATCTGTGCCTATTTTGCTTACAGGGAATTCTCGCTTGACCGCGCCAATCCTCGTCGGTCCTTTGTTAATTGCGTCTTTTTCTCTTTCTGCGTTGTGCTCACAAATATGGTATACCAACTAGCCCGGACACACACCTCTCTCCGGCAGCAGAACTGCATAAAAAAGTGCTAGCTCTTATTTAAATTAATGAAAATTTTCATGTTACTTGGTGCCCCTTCGAAATCCTCATTAAACAGTGATTAAAAATACCTCACGCGTCAACCGTTCTATATACTATCATTATTTAAAATCTTTTATGACAGCTCCGAATTCCCGTAGACAGTTTTACACTTAAGCTGAACATTTCTATTTGTTCATTCCTTCCATCAGAACCCTCACTGGCTTAGCCAAATGGGAGTGTAGTATCAGATATTGGAAATTCCTCAGTACTTGACTACTTTTGTACTATCTAATGTGGCTTGATCTAAGTTAGTTGCATGAATCTTGTCCAAAAAGTAAGAAAAATCACATTAAGTTTTACCTTTGTGTGAACTCCAGGGTTAGGCTGACCTCCTTGCGGTATTCAATAGTAAAGGCGAAGTGTGTAAAGAACATCAACTTGAATGCCTGGCACCGTGTGGTGGATTCGACCACAGCATGGGTATCAATACAGATGGTAAATGCCCCGGCAGTCAGAAAGTTTTCTCCTGGAACAAAATATTTACCGTTTAGAAATATTCAGCAATATATTGCAAGTATCCATAGAAATATCTTTGCCAATGATGAAAGGGGAGCACGGCACGTCTTCGACGTTATCTTCACTTGTACTTGCCTGCAATGATAATAGTTATGAAGTTAATTATGCGATAAGTAGCCATTAAAACTCCTCTACCCTGGAGTTCAAACAAGCATACGAAGACAATTAAAAAGTTTGCCAATATTTTTATTGAACTACAGGCATTTTAGATGTGATATAAAATAAAAATAAATAAATGCTTTCAATAATAGAAGCTAAATTAAAGCAGCGAACAATTTGAGGAGCAGGCCACTGTCAAATAATCCTCTTACCTTCTGGTAGCTGAAGATGCAGCAGCACCTTAGGGCACTATAGCATCAGTGCCAACTTAGCGTGATCCATTATGCTGTGTCTTAGCGCCGGTAATTTGGGCTTCCATGACACACAACGATATAAATCCTTTTGGACTCTTCGTTTTCTTTACAGTCCTAGTATCGCCCTCGGTATCTCGTAGCACTAGCTCGGAGAAGGAATTCTCGGAACACTTTTCTGAACTGTTCCAATGGGCACTTCATGCAGAATGCATTCATGTTTTTGTGCAGTGCGGCACACTTCATGAAACGTGCTGCAATCGTCTTAGTGGTACCACAGAGGCTGCAGACATTCATCGCTGAAATAAATAAAAAACTGTAATTACCGAAAGAAATAGAAAAGTCTGTTATAACGGTAAGCACTTCTGTAAAGCTATAAAAAGAAAGGAAAGGAGGCTAATGCCTGATTGTAACAAACATTTTTGCCAATTCAGAGAGAATGAATCTTTAACATGAAATGCTAATTGAAACATACTCCTAATGCTTTCAAAAAGCCTTTAAAGGCATTCGAATTTGCACGGATGTGAGGCTAAGCATGCAGACGAATAACAGCTTACCACGTGGGCGTGCTCAGTGAACCTCCATTGCAGAAAGTGTTTACGCAAGGAATCAACAATGCATGCGCAATGACGTTCGCAATGACGGTTGCTTCGCGTCGACTATTTCATTATTTGGGCTAGCGAGCCATCAAGTTGCGATTTCCGTCATACTTTTTCGTTACCAGGAATCCATTTATAAAGGGCACGTGGTGAGGAAATTTGTCCAATGATCTGTATCAATCTGGGAAAACTTGCCACCTGAGATGGAGCAAAATGTCCTTCGTTTTATGAAAAGCAGAGTGTCAATTGGTTTTTATTTTTGCTGAAAAACTCGTTCGAGTTTGGCTAAGCCATTGGGCCAGAAGATGAGTTGCACCTGCCTGCAGGGCCGTAGCCAGAAATTCTTTTCGGGGGAGGGGTTCAACCGCTCTTTATGTATGTTCGTGCGTGCATGTTTACACGTGCAAAACCTAACAATTAATTGGGGGGGGGGGCTTGAACCCTCACCCTGGTACGCCAATTCCTGACTATTACGTGCTGTAAACTACATAGCATGAAATTTGCTTCCCCGCAAAAGAGCAACACAATACATATGTTCAAGATCTATAGAATATTGTAAATGTTTACAAATCGCAGAACATTTCTAATGAGCAATTCGCTTCATTCAAGGAGTGATGCGCTTAAATGAGTATATGTTATTTCTTCAGTGATAATATTAGCGTAATTACAGTTTGTTTCGCATGGCGTCATTTGGCAGGAAACAGCGCCGTCAAATAAACAAAGCACATCTGTCGCGGTAGAATAGCTGGCTAAACACACAGACCAATCCGTCATATGCCAGTCATCTGAGCAGTTCGGGAGCCGCTGTTATGTGCCAAGCTGCTCTTTTTGTAGTCTACATGTCGATAGGGCGGAGGTATACAACAGATGTCCTTCTAAACCTGTCGACCAAAACGTGCGCAGGTCTTTTTTTTTTTTTCAGACACCCTAAACCTCACGCACGACAGAACGTGCGCCTCACAGAGCTAAAAATTTTCGCGTTCAGCGACGAACACATCTCGTAACTTGGTTGCGTTATTCAAAAGTTGTATCGGTACTTTTATGCGACGATTGAAGTCTAATAACTACTGCCGCCAAGCACTGGTGAACAAAACGGGCGAGAGCCAACGAAAGATTCATTCGCCCTTCGCCCTTCAATACGCCACTAAAAACAAAGTCCGCCTCTCCGGAAACCGGGATTCTTTAACAGTAGTCACGATAGATGTCCACAATAAGCCTTCACGAACGGCTAGAACAGCGGCGTCGGCATTGGTGCTCCACTGAGAGATCACATGTGGCATGTGCCAGGATTCACCGCCTGTACTACAAGCGCACTTGAGCCCACTTTCCAGAGGTCCTCACGGCTTCACGCCGTTGCGTGTAAACCACGGATAACAAACGCGTATCTAACATGAGCTCCAGCAGGGATCACGCCAATCTGAAACGCGCCGAGTTTCTCCTGCCGAGGAGAAGACGTGCTCCACCGCAACGCAGGCGGAATGCGATGACGCAAGGAAGCGCGTGTACACGTGAAGCCCGTGTCCCATTGGCTAGTCACTCGAGGTATCAGTTTACCGAGTGGATGTGCCCCACACGTCCGTTCGGTAAACTAGGTTTACCTAGGTTATCTATCTTCCGCCAGGAACTTAATGCTTCGTAAGGAAGGTCATCGAATGATACTACGCCCAGAAGCTATGCGTTCGCACGTTCCCGCCAGCAATGTTCAAAATACATAGCATTATGCAACCAAGCAGACCTTATCATGCAATGACCACTACAAAACACAAAACGCCGTACACCAAGCCACAATGTCATTGCTCAGGGCCATGTTCACTATGCAGGAGAAAGCTACCTATTACACGTAGATAAACACACAAAAAAGCAACGTTTGCCCTTTCATTAAAAAAAAAAGAATTATATAACGTCGCTCGGTTAGCTGAGCTGAGTTATACGCACTTCATTAGTTTTTAGAGAAAGTCGGGCCAAGCTACAGGAAAAAGATACGTGCAGAAACATAGAATACACAGGCTTTATGTAATAAAGAAACAAAGAAACAAAGCGGGTAAGGTGAACAAATACCTGTCATTATTCTGCACAGCGAAACCTCGTTAATGACTGCCCGCAGAGAACGCACATGAAGTGCGCGGCGAACGCTGTAGTAAGCGCTCTGCAACCGTCCAAGTACAAATTCGCATACTATGACGTACGCTGCCGCTACCAGCAAACAAATAAATGTGGTACAACAGCAGGCGTTCCCTCATGCACCACCTACAAAGCCTCATCAGTATTTCTACCAAAGCATGGCAGGAATTCCGGCTCCCGCACAACGTTGTGATCGCGCGCGCTGCCGACGCAAAGCTGAATTAGAAACTACGCGAGAGCGAATTTCGAAAGCGGGCAGGCATAACATCGAGACCTTGCTGTAAAGAACTCTAGTTATAAGCAAACCACCCACCTTTCAATAACAGACGCACAAAAAGCAGGAGCAGGAGGGTGCCGTAGCCGCGCTTTACACTCCAGCCGTGCGTAGCCGCGCTTCGACGTGAGCGGTAGCCATCTTGTAAGAGGAATGAACGTAGAACCGCAGAAAAGGCTCTGAATATTAATCAATCAAAATAGCATTGTACGAGAAACCAGAAAAAACATGAAATGTTATTTCATGGACATTTGTAATTTTTCAGGTATTTAAAACTGTGGAGGTTCAATTTTGAGTCGTTTGTTTTGCTGAAGGTCACGAATAACAGAAAATTTCGATTTCTCGTTTTAACAGATTTCCTTCATGGCCCATTTACAGAAAGGTTCTTTCGCGGTACAGAAATTTCATGTATTTTATCTGTAAATTTACAACCATTTTTTACAGTGTACGAGAACTTCAGAAACCCAAAACAGTGAGATCACCCAGTAAGGTTGCTCTGATTTCCGGGAAATTTGCAAAATATAAAAAACGAAGAACCTTCTGAGAAATCTAATTGCATATTTCTATTTTGATTATATCATCAAAAAAGAAAGCTTTGTAGGTTCAGGAAGTCAGAGTGTTAGCCCGACTTTTTAAAGGAATGTAGACACCAATATCGAACGCTAATCTGACACGAAACTGGCTGCAGCATGAGCTTTGCGCACTTGCATAAAATGCTGTGGTGAATTAGCACAGGGAATAGGTGAATTGAAGCTAATTTATTTAAATGTTGAAGTGAAACGAAGCGTAGCTCCTTTTTTCCGACTTGTCGCCATCACCAGTCAATAAAAGTCGTCATTCTATGTTTGTTGAGTACGATCAAGATACTGTTCAAAGCACAGCGGATCGAATTTTGGAGGAGAAGGTAAGGAGGAGGTGAGAAAAAGTAAAAGCCCTTTTCCACAACTCGCCTTCTTGGATTGGATCCGTTGTGCTTGTAAGAATATCCGTTGCTTTTAAAAAATGGAAAGCCGAAGCTGTTCCTTTGCAGTATTACAAGATTAACCGATTTCTAGTGCGGCGCTTGGACGTATTGTTATTTTTTCTTGTTTCTTTGAAAGCTCACCGGGACATTGTGCTTATTTCCGGTACTTCAGGCGTCTGCCTGTCAGAACACGTCAATTACTGACGACATGTCATGGAAGGGAGGCATGTAGGCTCCACAGCGGCAGCTGTCGTGTTGCCAGAAAATTGCTTCAATTTCAAAATTTTCTGTTTTGTTTTGGTGGGAGACAGACTGACGCCGAGTGTAAAATATTAAAAGACAATTGCGCGTATTCGGAGAGTTTTCACTTGTCCTTATAAAGGGGCTTCAGTAGAAATCATAATGCTTTATTTAACCGCAGGCCCAGCATTTTTCTTCGCAATATCTTTGTCTCACCACTCTAACGTGTAGGAAGGAGACGCAGTGCGTGGTTTCATTTTGTCTTATTTATTTATTTATTTATTTATTTATTTATTTATTTATTTATTTATTTATTTATTTCAGTATTGCGTAAACCTCGAAAAGTAATTATTACGGGGGTGGGTCTGGTTATAACGAAGGAAACAAGAATTCAAGCAGTTATATAACGCAAAAGTGTGCAACGGTTATGCATAGGTGGTTACGTTAAGGAGCAAAGAAAGAGCGTTTTTTTTTTTAATCAATGATATACTAATGGAAAGCATACGGAACCCGCGTAGTATCCTTTCGTGAGATCGGTGGGATTATAGACAGCTCGCCACGTTCTAAAAAAATTTAATAATAGTTGCTTTTGTTTTACGTGCCAAAACCACGATATGATTATAAGGTACGCCATAGCGGGGGACTCCAGATTAATTTCGACCACCTGGGTTTCTTGAAAGCGCACTTACTTCTAAGTACTTGTGTGTTCTTTGCATTTCGCCGTTTTGCATTTTGACAAATCGCACAGCTTTACGCTGCGCACTTTCAAGTGTAGCTATGCAGGTAGTTCCATAAGAAAACCAAATAATGTTTGAGTATTCTAATATCAGATGTACAAACGAAACGTAAGCCAGAAGTTTCAACTCGGGGGAGGAGTTATCTAAAGGGCCCATAAACGACTCCGAGTTCAAAGACGAGAGAGTGGTTTCTTTCTCGCCTTCACTGCCCTTTCTACGGGCGCTATCTCCTCCTAGCGAGTTATTTATTTATGAAACACGTGGACAATATAGGTAGGTACTAAGCATTGCGCCTATCAGGACTTTGCGCATTTCCACTACAGGCTGCCATCTCCGCTTGCGCAGCCGAAAACACACAAAATGAAGCGAAGCCAGTTGATCGCGCACGATAGTCATGCGAGACAAGGCAGAACGGACGTGCGACAGCATCAGCATGGCAAACCGGGGGGGGGGGGGGGGGGAGCATTCACGGCTCATATCCTTCGTGTATGAAGCAATCGAGAGGTTATTTCTCCATGACGTCACGTGAACAGAGAGCGAACATCCCGAATTGTGCCGAAAAGACAGGAACGCCAGGAGAGAATAATGCTCTCGTACTTTGTATCTTGAGAAATTGTTCAGGGGCCCTTTAAAGCAAGGTTAAGGAAAACCCACTTGTTCATGTTTTTTTTTTGCCTGAGTGCTGAACGTGCGCTGTCCGGTCCAAGTTGGATGTGATAATGATGCCCAGTTATCTGTTTTCAGAAACAGAATAAATTTCAGTGCTGTCAGAAACATATATAAGTGATCTTGAGTGGTATTTTTGTCTTGGTAACGTAAATATTAACTGTCTTTTCTTTGTTAAAGACCATGTTGCAGTCGTTAGACCACTGCAAAAGTTTTTTTTAAGGCACTCTGGCATGATTGGTGTTTGGCTTCGTAGTAGAAGACACAGTCACCTTCAAATAACCTCATTTTTATTTCGCTTTGTTTGTTATGTCATTATAAAGAGTTGCAGTGCATTCACTGTCTCTCTCTTTTTTCTTTTTCTCTTCCCTCCTCTCTATCGTCTTTCTACTCCCCTTGCCTAATCCCCCAGTGTAGGGCAGCCAAACGGAAGTTTTTTTCTGGTTAACCTCCCTGCCTTCTCCTTTTCTGTTTCCTTGCTTCCTTCCTAATAAAAAGTACGAATAAAACTTAACAGTTGTTCAAGTTGAATGACTTTATCGGGATGGACTTGTTTAAAAAAAACATGCCATTGTAAAATTTATTGGTGGGCGTTTAAAATCTTGTAGAACTCTGTAGATCAAGTGTTTGAAAATCGCGCTTTAAAACGAGTGAAGAAGTGGGAAGAAAAGAATGCTGTATCTGCAACAATCAGATACAAATTTAGCAATAAATAATTCACAGATGATAAAAACATATGAGCAGCACCCGCCGTGGTGACTTAGTGGCTGTGTAGCGCTGCTAAGCTCGAAGGCGCGGTTTTGATTCCCATGGTCCCGGCGGCCCCATCGAAATGTGCATGGAACCCCGCCGCGTTAGTCTAGCGGTGCTCGACTGCTGACCCGAAAGTCGCGGGACCGAATCCCGGCCGCAGCGGCAGAATTTCGATGGAGGCGAAATGCTTGACGCCCGTGCACTTAGGTTTAGGTGCACGTTAAAGAGACCAGGTGATGGAAATATATCTGGAGTCCTCCACTAAGGCGCCCCTCATAATCATATCGTGGTTTTGGGACGTAATACCCCAGTATTTTTATTATATTATTATTAGAAAGGTGCACGTTAAATAGGTCCAGGTGGTCATAATTCGTCCGAAGTTCCCCACTATATATGGCGTGCCTCAATCATATCGTTGTTTTGGCACGTAATACCCCAGTATTTTTTTAAGTTGAGAAGACCATTCGGTTGGAATTTATTATGGATTCCTCAATAGCGAAGGAAACACCCATGCGGCTGAAGTTCGGCGTAGAGGATCCAAACGAAGAAAAATAACATATTCTGTTGATGGCTGAATAGCCGTTCCGCTAACTGCTGCTTTCCTAGCTTTCGAAGAGGTAGTTCCAATACATTTTTTCCCTTTAAAGGTAAAGCGATGCTAAAGTACAAGGGAGCGATGAGTTTTTACTCGCTATAGTTACAAAACGAATACCAAACTTGACCTGCTTGAATAAAAGGTTTGGAGGCAATGTAGCAACACAATTTTGTGACGGAGACCGTCATCACCCGTGGGTATAGCAGTATTCGCTGTATACGCCGGGAAAATACCAGGCGTCCATGTTTTTTTAAATAAGTAAGCCGATCCGAAATCCAGCCACTGTGACAGCTAAGCTCCACTCACGCTAACGTTCTGCGTCGTTTTGTGTCTGGCGCTTCTCTGGTATCGATTCTGGTATCGATTCGCGAACAGTTTCTGGAACTATCTGCGCACTGCAAAACATCGGCAAGTTTAAGGTTGGGCGCTTTTGCTAGTAATTTCTTGTATTTATCTCAAGCAATGATCCCAGCACTTCGACACGTTGTCTACTTGTGCAACGACATTGGTAATCGAAAACGTGGTGGTACTGAGCTTGCTGAGAACAGCTTTAAACGAGAAAACTGCCTTGGAACCATACTCAGTGCTTTAACAAAACAAAAACGAAGCCTGAAGCTCACGTGTAAGACTGCAGTAAGCGATCACTAATATGATGTCTATCATCACTTGAATTTCGGTTGGAACAGTTGTTTTCTCTGTAGTTTGTGTGGAAATGTGAGAATCAACATGGTAAATAAAAAAAATGTGCTTTTGAACTTTGAGCAGGCTCCTATCATGGCTCACTGTGCAGCTTCCGGGCTTATTTACAGTCTCTACGAATGAATTGCTTTTGCCGCGGTTTCATCACTCAGTCTCACTTAGCAGGCCCTAGACGGAAAATGAATTTACGGTTTCTTGAGCCCGTGCAGTTGGGAAACGCAACTCTGTCAATGAACCGCCTTTGTGTTCACTCTCCTGGTATTTATCTTTATACATTGTTTGTTGTTGTGTCTTTTCTTGGTATTTAAGAAACGAGTTGGTAGTTTTTCGTAATTTCGCATTCAACAGGAATGAGATGCGATGAAAAACAGGCATCTTCCACTTTTACGAATCGCAGGCGTTTCCAACGTCATCAAAGTGTATATTCTGGATTCTTCCACGCTGTCTAAGGAAGGAAGGAAAATGGGGTAGAGAGAAAAGGCAGGGATGTTAACCAGTTTAGAGTAACCGGTATGCTACCCTGCACAGGGCATGGCGGAGACTAAAAAAGAGTAAAGAAAGAGAGAGAGAAAGAGAGGAGCAGCACACACACAACGCGACAGGCCGGCAGTCTTGTGCGGTATACGGCATCACTATCGGCCTACAGCTGCTCATTCAAGTTTGTCTAAAATTTTGATATCGTTTTGGTGCGAACTTAATTTTTACTTCGTCAAAAGCAAAGGAAGTGATGATAGGATGTCCTTGTTAAGATATTCGCCGGTATACGTCTAGAAGGGTCGGCGGGATAGCTTCCCGTCTACAGGCATTACCGGAAGATGACTCCACCTTGTATCCGCTTACAGGCTTGAAACCGGAAGAGGTAGGATAGGAGATGGGCTTGTTTACTTACCGCATGAGAGTCTAGCGAGAGTGCCTCTTTAAAAATGCAGTGAAATGTTCATGAACGGCAAGCAAGTGGGCTTTTTTCAGGACTTCAGCAAGGAGCGAACAAGAGACACTGCCATCTAAGCCCCATTTAGAGCTTACTTAGGTTATACGAAAGTATCTCATGTGTTATGCATTATCTCCCCATGAAACTCTGGTTATAAAACTTTCTAACGTCACACGGGTCCGTTGTATTCGATACGCACTTCCCCAGGAATAAGTCATGTTCCTGCGTTGAAGATGACTTCACGGTTCTTCACCTGTCTCCTTTCTAAGCCATGCAACGACATCTTAACTCTTCTTTTAGCGTTGTTAGAAAAACTTCTGTGAACAACATTTTCCATACTATTTTGACGGTCCTGCTACTGTACATTGTAGCCTGAATATGGCATTTTCTAGTAATTATGCGCCGTGATAAAACAGAAGAAAATATAATAATGTTAGTCCTTCCATAAACACCGACACACAGACACGTATGTGTAAACGCAGACAAGCATGTGTAAACAATCACATGTCGTGGTGTCGCATGTTTAACGGATTCTTTTTACATCATAAACCTTAATATCATCACGAATGTGATTACAAACGCTGTGGCATGCGTTTATACCAAAGCGCTGTTTACGTCGACTCTACATGACGATGTCCCAGGAAAGGCTGTTAATCGTAAATTATTTGGTTTATACTCAACATTTATGCTAAGAAAAGAAAAAGAAACGAGACCGACGTTTCCCCTAACGGAACTATTGCATTGGCTGCTGCGCACTGCGCATTATGCCATAGACAACTAACTATCATAAGGGAGAAACCCAAATACACACAGGTGCCTGCATCGCGTAAAAGGGCTCGTGAATTACACGGTCCACAGGGTCATTATCGGCAAGCAGGGTGCCCGGCAGGATTTATGACCTCGTACTTGGATCAAGGCGTGCTCTCCATTGGATCTCCTGGGAGGCTTCGTAATTACCCGAACGCTGTTAACGTCATACTCTGTCAGCACCTCGCAGCAACAGAAAGGTTCACACAACGAGAAAAGAAACGCAGGCTTTCAGTGCTCGTGTAAATAGTGCATGTTTTCGAAATCCAACGCAATTTATGGCTGCACTGACTTTCACTTTAGCTGTGTGGAACAGAGCTCAGAGAAAAAAACCTCACAGGGTCCCTTATGCCTTCGCCTAAAGTAACTCGAAGTCGAAAGCCATCTTCTTCTTTGTCTTCTCATTCGATGTACTGATCCTCGCCCGCCACCCTCGGAAGGTTTTCTGCCCCTAACGTGGTTTAGCGCTGCCTCCAGGATCGGAAACGTTGCAAGCTTTCTGTACCTAACTTGCTTTGCACTGCCTTCTTGATCGGCGCACCTTTGACCAAGCGACAATGTCATGTGATGGCGTCATCATGTGACGTTACGTCATGCGACATCATGAATCATCATACGTCATAGTGACATCGGGATGACGTCACAGATGTTGGTGATCTGTGACGTCACGATGACGTCATGTCGTCACGTCATCATCTGATAATCACTCGTGTAGACACCGCCCACGGTCAGTTTTGGCTTTTGATGACGCATCTAAAGTTTTGGTCTTTAAAAAATTGCCTTTTGTGCTGTCCGGTGCCAAACGTCCCAACGAAGGCGACAGAGACTTCCGGTGACAAATGGCACCCGTATGTCCTGAAGGCGCGGCGACAATTGGCGTGGGGAGGGGGGGGGGGATAGTTATTGACTCGGTAGTTGCTCGACCAATTAGGCGTCCGGCTGAAAGCGGAATAATAAAGACAGACCTTCCTCCTCTGGGAAATCTTGGAGTTAACGTTAGTCTTAGCTTCTTGTTTTCTCATTGCAACTGGGTAGACAAGTGATCTCGTTAGCGTCAATTAACATCACGCGGGGACTGCGCAACGCAGTCCAAAGAGCAGACAACACAAGTCCTTAATGATAATAGGGATTTAATAAAAGAAAACGTAATAGCAGGATGGCTTCTGCCACGTGTGGCATTGTCTTTATGCTAGTGCGGTATAAGAACACAAAGCGCAAGGAGCACTATTGGCTAACGTTCAGGGCATGTATGAAGGTGTTTAATAATTCACCAGGATAATTAAATAATAGAAGGAATATCTACTCGTTTATTATGCTTATAGGCGAATATGTCAAGGGTTAAGTCATATTGCGTCCATGGAAACATGCCCCGTAACTATTTAGAATTCATGCGAGGTCTGCAGTATTGAGGAAGACATCGATCATCTGCTATGCCGCTGCCCTCGATTTGTCTCTGAAAGACGAACTCTTTCTGATGCGATGCGACGATTGGACGATCGGCCGCTCTCCGTGCAGATGCTTCTGGAGCGCCGTCCCCATCGCTCGTCGGCCCACAAGGCAGTTGAAGCACTTTTGTGCTTTTTAGGGACTACGGCCTGTGTGAACGCTTGTGAGCGCTTGTGACTATTTTTACAGTGCCACCGCCACATACGTGTCAGTGCATTTATTAATCATTTCATTTTTTTCGCTTCCCCCCCTCTCTCTGTGTCTCTCCCATCTTTCCACTCCCCTTCCCTTTCCCCCGGCGTAGGGTAGCCAACCGGACTGCTGTCTGGTTAACCTCCCTGCCTTCTCCGTTTCGTATTCCTTCCTATACACTGTAGTTACAATAGTTATAACTCTTCGTGTCTGTTTGTTCGGAAGATAGCGTGCAATATGTCAAAACGCCTGGAAAGGAACGCTCGCTGGACACGCTAAGAAACAGATTTCGTGGACAAGCATTACGTGGCACAACAATGTTACTCTACCGACACCCAGTGTTCATGAAGTTTTCTTCTCTTCAACCTTCCATCTTCAACTGAATTTCAGCCTTTTATCAACAATACTCAATGTTGCATAACGCAAGAAAATTACACGAACAATACAAATAATCTGCTGGCGTCCAAAGTCCTCGTGCTTCTACTACGTCATGCTTCTCCGCGAAGTTTAATCTGTAGCGTAAGTTCAGCTGAAGAAGGGATAATAGATATCTCAGCGCTGCAAACAACGGATGCCTTATGTCGTGACGTAAAAGCTTCTTATCATACTGACTGCTATCCTCTGCCATGCTTATAGCCCACAATCGCGAATACACGGGAAAAAGACTGGGCGTGCAAACCCGGACACAAGAGAGAAGTCAAGACACTACAAACACCGGCATATGTGGTTACTTCTCTCTTGCGTCCGTACTTGTACGCCCACTCTTCTTAACATGAATACATATCAACTAATCAGGCTCTCTGTTATTCACGATTACCTCTGCAGTCTTCATGTAGAGGTACGCGAAACATCAGCGAAGTGTTCGAATATCGCGGAAGTCATAGGCGTGCGAACGAGGGGCGACGGGGGGGGAGGGCCCCCCCCCCCTAATTATCTGGAGGGGGGTGCCAATTCTGCCCATACCTTTTCTTAGTTGGACCTTTCACGCCATTTTTAATGCGCAGGGTTATGGCTACGCATACCTTTACAGAGGAGCTGCTATGCTTTTCGTTATGAGAGAACGAGTACAGAGGGAGAGAAAGGAAGAGAGTGAGATAAATTCTTGGCGAAAAGATTCCCTGACGAGGCGGGATTCGAACCCTGGTACCGACGACTCAAGGCTCAAGGGGGGGAGTATCGTAACCACTCAGCTATCCAGGAAAGCTAGCAGAGCATAACATAGCCTTGTATAGTGCAGTATAGTATAGTATACAGTATAGCAGAATTGAGACTTGCCCCCCCCCCACCCTAATGGAGAACCTTGTGCACGCCTATATAGGCCGTGTTGACGGGGGTGTCAATAATAGTAATTCCTGACGTTTTACGTGCCAGGGCCACGATATGATTATGAGGCACGCCGTAGCGGAGGGCTCTGGAAATTTCGACAGCCTTAAGTTCTTTAACGGGCATATAAATCTAAGTGCACGAGCCTCTAGCATTTCGCCTTCATCGAAATGCGACCGCCGCGGTCTTTCGGGTCAGCAGCCGAGCACTGTAACCACTGCACCACCGCGGCAGCCGCGGATATAAACACCGTTAGCATTATAGATCACGGCAGAAATGTGGCTTGCGTATGCGCTGCAACACTGCTTGTGAGCGCAAAGTACGAACATAAAGCGAATATGGAAACAATCGATACGCATGGCTTATAGCAAGCACACAATCCACAACAATGAACGGAAGGCCCGACAAACGTTACATTAATAGCGGTATTTATTGGCTGTTTTCGCACTATACGCCATAAAGATGAACCCATGTGGTTCGTATTTCCACGCTTCTGCAAGCGACTGATAAACCAGTCCCTTCCTAAACAGCACCAATCGTTAGAGGCAGCCGTAACGACCCCTCCGTACTGTAGTCGGAGAAGAAAAAAAATGCGCGAACAGTATTTACTACACATAAACGAACGCACTGCGATATGCAAAACTAACACTGTGCATGGTTACAACGAGATATCTGTTTAGAGTTATAAGCTACCGCAACATGACGCCAACTAGTAATCATATTGTATCGCATGGTGTGGAGGCATTTTCGCGCTCGCATTTGATGTTTGCGCGCATACTAATCCACATTACTCCTCAGAACCGACCTTTATTATGCGATCAAGAAACCTTAGAGCCACTGCGCTTTCTCTTGCTAAACATATATGCGTATAATAATATCGCAAGCAGCCATAGCAAAGGCGTATACTGCTTACAATATTGCTCATTATTATAGTTAGATGAGCGGCAGTGATTAATGACTTTGCCCACGGAATACTTTATCCTCATTTGCTTTCTGCCTGCATCATGGTGATATATGGCGTCCGTCTCGAGCAGATGCCGGGACGAAAGCCGGCTCGCGGTGTGGGCGCGTGTTTATAGATTAGCGACAGAATTTTCCTGAAGGCTCGAAATTAATTGCTTTCAGTTCTGTTAGTGTGAAAACTTCATAGCGAGGTGTCATGTTTATCCCGAGACAGAGATGACACTCGTAGAACTTAGCTTTGTTTTGTTGTGTTTTGTGCGGGACAAAGTTATCGCAGCGTTATAGATAAGTGGAGTGCTTCATTAATTAGAACGAGGGGCCCCGGCAGACGTTGTGTAGTTTACATACAGTTGAATTGGCCAGAAATATCCGCAGGCGAACAATCACTTCAGCAACGTGTGTGACACATCGAGATAATGATACCAGAAAAATCATAGAGGGCGATATTTTTATCAATTAATAGAGGTGTTTTAATTTTAAAAACAACAAAGCTAAGCTGAAGTACATGGAAATCAATGCGCGGATTGTTCTTTCACCCACTTTCGTGTCCATTTATTTCGTAATTACCACACGTCAGGTAAATATCCCAAACAACGCTCTCTGTGGTGACGGAAAAGTGAGCTAGTTGGCAAGGATTTATCACAACAGGAGATGGAAATTCTTGAACACAGGGTCGGACCCGGTGTTGCTGGAGCCGACGTTTCGACAAGCGGACTTTTATTCCTCAACGCTGCAACTAATTTTGTTAGCGCGTGTATGTATATGCTTCGTACCCTCTCCTCCAACCTAAACAAATGCGAGTGGGGGGAGGGGGGGAGGAGGGGCCGGCGAACCGCCTACCCTCCGCTCCACTGCCCCTCCACGTTTTCTTTTTCACAGATTGTTTCCAATTTCTTTTCGACTCACCCAGTTCGGCACGCCGGCCGCTCCTTTCCCACCCTAATTTTCGCAGTTGCCCTTCCTTCTCCTTTTGCTTAGGTTGGAGGAGAACGTACGAATCATATACATATACGCGCTAAAGGAAATCGGTTGCAGCCTTGAACAAGAGAAGTCCGCTTCTCAAAGCGTCGGCTCCAGCGACCCTCCGTGCTCACCAATTTTCCTCTCTTCAAGCTTTCATTTCCCCGAAACTTTTGCCTTTTTGTGGATCGCAACAGAAGGTGAGGCATAGACACACGGACACAAGAGGAGAAAACAAGACAGCACAAACGCCGAGCATGAAATGAAGCAGCGCACTGTGGCGAAAAAGAAAGTAAACACAAAACTTACCTACGCATGCGCGGGCATGCAATCCTCCGCAGGCATGCCAGCAATCCTGCGCTGCATGCGCAGGCATGCAGGCATGCCACCTGTCCATCTGGCAAACGCAGTGTTCTTTGCGATAGCTACCTATTTAAGCATTTCATTTCTTCTTTCCCTGGCCTGATTGTCATAGGCGTGTGGACGGGTGTCACCTAAGAAGTGGGGGGCGCCTAAGAAGGGGGGGGGGGCGCAAAATCTGCCCCATACATTGACCCCCCTAGTCACCTAAGAGAGGGATAGGCGCAAAATCTGCCCCGTACATTGACTTAGTAGAAGGGGGGGGGGGGAGCTGCGATGAACCTTCGCCCCTCACCCCCCCCCCCCCCGATTTGGAACCCTGAGCACACTTATGCTGATTGTCCATGGGACTCACTTGGTTGTGCTGGAGTGTACAAGAACCGGGGAGTGCTGGGAACGAGCTTCAAACATGGTCAATCCGCTTGTGGCGCTGCGATCGGTAGTCTGCAATGTGTCGTCGTCTGCAATGTACCCGTGTAAGAATGGCGGTTGTACATGGTGGGTCTTTATTATTGGTGTGACCTTCTCTAGCTGTGTTGGTTTGCCTTTGTTTCTTAAACTAGCTTCAGTTGTTACCTGTTGCTTCAAAAAGTAACGCAAAATGTGAAGTAAAATCGAAGAAATTTCACAGTGAGCGCATGTATTTGCAGCGCGACCACCCGGGATTCAACAAAAGCGTAAAGTATGGCCTCCGAAAATTTTGCGAATATGAGACAAAAAACGAGATTTCACATCTTACGTTACATTGT